>NW_027642056.1:35000-85000 GCF_032717465.1 Coenobita brevimanus
CAATAATCTTCCTTTCGTAACCAAGGTGTACTCGCATTTTCTGTCGGTGGAACAAGAGGCATGAAAAGATTCTGTAATCTCCTTTCAGAAAGAAAGAAAAACAATTACCACAGGAAAGCGATTGCAAGAGTATATGTGAATGTGTCCCCAGTTTTTTAACGTTTTTCCTTTCTCAATCCCTGTAACTTAAAATATGCATCACCACCAGGATAAAACAGAGGCACTACATCACACTCTAAGATAAATCTAGTTCCAGCCGACAACAAACTTGTTTGTAGAGTTTTCAATCATTATTTCAGCAAGAATACTTTTTTTTGCCCCGGTTGTGTATTTATTTGTTATTATGATTATTTTGTTGGTGGTGCCAAGAGTTAATTAAACAAATCGCTATATTAACAAAAAGTTCATAAGGATACAAGTATAAGAGAATGCTATGACAGCATCAGCAACAAATGACCAAGGCAGAGGAGCCTTGCTGCTTTACTCTCCTAAGCTTAAGTTCGCAGAAAAGTTATCATGATCACTGCCTACCCTTAAGAAAAAAAAAAAAAAAAAAAAAAAAGTGAACTGGCCAATACATATTGTCGTCTGCTTTCCTTTGTACGCATTTATATGTTCTAGACAACCTTGCAGCCTCATCACTAAAATAAAGTAACATTTGATAGATCCTTGCTAACACCATGAAAATTTATCCATCCTGCGAGAGCACCCCTTTAATGATGGGAATAATCAGTATTATATCTAGCTCCTCCTGTTGCAGAAATCTACTCAGAGCTCCTCCTGTTGTAGAAGTCTACTCCGAGCTCCTTCTGTTGCAGAAATCTACTCCGAGCTTAATAAAATCAGGAAAGTCCTGCAAACATAAATAAATAAATAAATAACGTTTACGAGAACAAGGCCCCCAAATCAGCATATTCAGTTCCCGTTTTAGCTGAAACGTGACATGCAGTATTTGCCCCTCCTCTTTGCACCCCATTCACCAAGTTCTGAAAACAATTTTACGATCTGGTCAAAGTAACTGACTGGAGTGCTGAAAATAAAAATCCTGTTTGCTTGCGTGGCCACGCTGCACGTAGGCAGTTAGATTTACTGATTCTCTTTATTTTTTATTCCTAATTTCATCAAGACATTTCAAGGTCTTCATTATTCTAGCTAACTTATCATTTTTTATTTCCATGCTTATTATTGTCTTTTTCCTTTAATCCTACTGCATCTTCTCCATATTATTCACCATTACTTGTTGGATATAATCTGTGTTTACCCCTCGCATACCTCTCGTCTGTTAGTATTTGCAGGATCGCTATCGGTGTGCCGTTTTAGATATTTAGTATTGTACAGCAAATTTCTCTTACAACTCTTCGACAGCTGCACCGCCTCCAGCCAGAAATGTTGTGCAATATTCTCTGCATTTACCTGCGTACATTTTTATCTTAATGGTATAAGGCCTGAGTTTATCTGGTAGGTGCAGAGGTGTATATGAATTTCTTCTGGTAACAGAAATTTAAAAATGTGCCAATGGTTTGACTCAGAGAGTGAAGCCAGGATATCTGGGCCTATTATTTCTAGGACGGAGGTGCTTGGTATGTCTGTCGGACCACAGACGATTCTTTTAATCTGAACGCAAACGACAGACATGCCCTAAGTGAGCTGTGGAAACAGTTGACTATTAGGGGAACTTTTAGCTCTGGCTGTTCCGGAAACTTTTGAGATCACTGTACAACTGAAGAATGACAGTTGTTATGGGTGGGAGGATAGGAAAGCTGGCAGGGCAAGAGGCGCTAAGTGTCAACGGGGTGCAGGCACAGAGAAGGAAGTTCTTATTGTGTAACAACAAAATACTGACTGAAAAAAAGGAGAGAAATACCCCGTAAAGACAGATAAGAAACTCAAGACGGAAGAGCCTCAAAGGATTCCAATATCTGTTTCTCCGCTCTTGAGGGGTCGCCTCAGAACGAAGAAAATCCTTGAAGAGAAAAGTGGAAAAATATCTTAAATTCCAGACAGGAGGAGAGGCGGGTCATGACGTTTTCTGGCAACACGCAAAAGGTCACACAAAAGAAGCCTGCGCACACCTCACGTCTAGAGAGGATATGAAAGATACAAATTCTTCAAAACTGTAAGAGACTATCATTACTTTGAACAAACCTGTGGTAGAAATCGCTTGAAAATGACAGCAATATAAAATGTACATGACATATTATTACTGAAAAAAAAGTATCCTTTGTTTCGACTAGAATGCTTTGATATATACAGTCATTAACTCTATTACAATAGTTCCTGACAGTGGGAATACCATGGACAATTTCGAATGATCACACGTATGTGTTCGAAATGTGGTCATAGTAAAAAACGACGTAAGTAATCAGCGAATATATTAATCTCATTTACAGAAGCCAAATCCATTAGTTACTTCCACCAACGAAGTTGTAGGAGGTTCTGTATTCACCTATGTTTGTATGTTTATTTGTTTCTTTGTCCACACGATATTTCCAAAAGTTCTCAGTTAATTTCAATGAAATTGTGTGGAAGGGTGGGCCCTGAGCCAAGAGAGATTTGATTAAATTTGGGGGCGGATCCGGATCCCATGTATCCCGTACAATATATGTTCTCAATGAATTTCAATGAATTTTTGTGGAAGGGTGGGCCATGGACCAAGAAAGAATTAATTAAATTTGGGGTCGGCTCCGTATCGGACATCGGCGGAGGTATGCGCTCCCTGAGTGTTTTCTAGCTGATTCTATGTAGCATATATAATATTATATCACCGTCATTTCCGAGAGAAAAACTCATTCATATTCTCGTATCTGAAGTGTGGTCTGATAAAACAAATGTGCAGTGAATGTGAACCTCTCAATTATTAAACCCCAGATCAAGAATAAAGTATACTGAGTTGATCTCCCGTTAACTATCTGCGTTGTTCAGTTTTCAGCAGTCAAATTTTCGTTTACATAAACTATTTTAAACATGAATTAGACTTAGGAGGGGTTGTGAGTAAGATTCCTGAACACTAAGCTTCTTGAACGTCTATTGAATCATGCGACTTGTCTGTGATACACTTCACTCCCACACACACACACACACAGGATCCCTTGGGCTACATTAATCTCTCTCTCCCCCCCCCCCTCTCTCTCTGAAAAAGTAAGCCCCTCCCCCCTCCACACACACACACACACACACACACACACACACACACACACACAGGATCCCTTGGGCTACATTAACCTCTCTCTCCCCCCCCCCTCTCTCTGAAAAAGTAAGCCCCTCCCCCCTCCACACACACACACACACACACACTCGCGGAAGCAAGCAAGCGCGCGGGAACTGTACTGAACCGCTAATCTCCAGATTGCCTAACAAAAACGCTGCCAGAAAATTAGGCAGAAGTGAAGCGCTATATTCACGTTTAATTAACCTTAAGTGGTAGAGTACTTTTCATACTCACAAGCCATTACAAAACACGGAGGTATTTATATCCAGGAAATCTAACATTTTAAAACAATGAAATAGCTAACTTATGATTTTTACACATATGAATTAAGACAACTCGTATCACACATCTGACATTTTCCTGTATTACAATGATACGGTATCGTTGAGTTTGTATGTATGTATTTATTATTATATTAAATTTTTTTTATTAATGTGTCCAACTCTGGGCAAAGGCTTCAGGGCCTATATCTTGGGGGCAGCAGCCTATCCCAAGGCCCAGTAGTCCTCCTACACCTCCACATGTCACCACTTCGGCGCTAACACCCACTGTCCATATTGAGTACATGCTAGGGCTGTCTCATACAGGACTGGTGTATTGGTATTAGCGGGGGTATTTTTACGACATGTCGGCGGGTCATCTGGTAGATCAGTAAAGCCTGATTTAATGAAATTCAAATCCTTAAACTGTCCCCTGCCCCAGCCAGGATTCGAACCTGGGTCCATCAGGACTGCAAGCCGCCTCTCTACCGATTCAGCCACCGCCTCCCGCATGTACGGGTATTAATCTATTCCTGCTGCAACTAGACAGTTTTATTCACCTTATAGGGCACCTGTTATTGCGATGGGGTTAATGGAGGATCATACGATCTCTCCATATAAAGAGGTCTTCCTTAAGGTACGCAAAATCGTCTGGTGAGAGGACGTCTAAAGATTTTATTCAGTCTGGAGAAATACCTCTCGCGTTTTGCTAATAAACTGTGGCGTAGTATTTCTCTTTTGCTTCCGTTCCTTTGACTCTGCTCTCTCGCGTCACTTTCGGGAACTGGGTGTGTGTGTGTGTGTGTGTTTTTACACGATTCCATTCCATTTAGGAGAGAGGTTCTGAACTGGATGGGTTACACTTTTCTTTAACTCTCTAAGTATGAGAGATCTTTCCTAAGCTGAACTAAATCGTCTGGAGTAGCAAAACTAAGCAAGGAAAAATGTCACAACATTTTTTTTATATTACAATACTGTGGCATGGTATTCCTCTTGGCATCATATAACGATTTTATTAGTTTTGCAGCTGATCTTGCTACTAATGACGATTTTATATAGCTCTCGAGAGACCTTTTATTCCTGCCACTACATGGCAATTATTTTATTTAGTTTTGAGGAGACTGAATGGAGTTGCTTCTATACCCTTCACTGTCAGGATTCCCCACATATTACATAAATTCTTCTGAAGATACCAAGAACAAAGGAAAAGCACGTCCTTGGGTTGAAGCGTTCAATTATGCAAGCACCATCGTACCTTATTTTCCTTCCCTAAATCCCATAGCTCACGGCCAGGCTTCTATTTTCCCTCGAGGCAACAGGATCAGTAGTGGTATCCCTCGCCTTCCCTACTACGTGCACAATTCATACTACATACTTAGCAATATACAGTTCAGAAAACCAATTTCAAGAGTAGAAGGCTATACCTATGCAGCTTAAACGAGACAGGAATTACTATTACCATTTAAAAAGTGTCGTCTTTCAGATTTTTTCCCCATCCATTAAAGAATAAGAAAAAGGCAAAATACAAATGGTAAAATAAAAATAGAGCGTCAAAAGGAAAAAATCACGCTGACAAACGCAGGAAAAAGGCTAGCTTTAAAGGGCAAAGGCAATCAGACTTGGGATGAGATGATGAGATATTAACACAAGTGAGTGGAAAAGGATACTAACTAAGGTAAGATGAGAAATAATGTCATTCGGTGTCCTGAGTCTTGGAGGAGGAGCATGTGTAACATAAGTGTTATGGGTCCAAATGCCACATGTGTCGTGATTAATTCCATTGCATTTTATCAGTCTCATTCAGTAGAGTTAATCAGTCAGTGCAAATTATACCTGTATTTTTTATTATCATTTTTATTCCCCCCCTCTCTCTCTCTCTCTCTCTCTCTCTCTGTTTATTTTGCATTCCATCCTATATTTATCTTCTTCCTTTGTCGTGTCGTCTTCTGAATCGTTTCTCTTCTTTCATCTCGGGTCTTCTCACTGATTCATCCGTCTTTTTGTTACACTCTTTCTCTCGCTTCTGTCTTTCCATTTCTTAGGCCCCTCCTTCTCAGTTCATTTTGCATTTCATCCTGCGTTTTGTTTCATTTTCTCTCCTGTTTCTTCTAAACTACTTTTTCTTTTCTACTCATCCAGCTTCTTCATGCCAACCCCCCTTTATAAAGGATCTCATTTTTCTTTCCACCACTTTCTTACCATCACTCATAACTCCTCCCATTGTATTATTTCATCCTTCCTCTTCTTTCGTGTTCCCTCTAATTATTTTTCTCATCATCCATTTCTCTCCTACTATCTGTCTTCCCATGTCCTTTTTTCTCGTGGCCCTCGTCATATTCATTTCTTCACTCATGCGTCTCTCCTCTTAATATGCTTTGCAAATCATCCTGTATTTGCTTTCCTCCTCTTTCGCGTTCTCTTCCAACCTCCTTTTCTTTCTGCATCATTCGTCTTGCCTCTGTTTTCTCCCGCTTTTCCTGTCCACTTGTTTCTCGTACCCCTCTTTGGATCTCCATTATCCGCATTTCTCTTCTTCATCTGGTCCCTGTATTGTTTCATCTCGTACATTCTCCTACGGTTTTCGGTCCTTTCCTTTGTCTCTGCATTTCCTCATCTTTCTCCTTTCTGCCGTTCTCGGTCGCCCTCCTTCCTCTCTGCATCATTTCTGCACTTTCCTTTCTTGTTTCTTCTTTTTCCTCTTCATGCATCTCCTTATATGAATCCTTTACCATTAAAAACGAGACATGTTACAGAATTTAACGTTGTTCCAGCTGCTGTCAAACAAATTATCCACCTTAAGAGACTACTCCTGAAGGAAAGGAATTAGTGAATGCTGTATCAAATCACTCATGTTCAAAAAATTTCTCCAGTGATAAAAGAAATAAAAACTGTCTAGTATTAACAAGAATTAAATAATACGTCTTTAAATTGAAGTTAAAACCTGCTGCATTTGATCGTATTTGCAATAACTGTTTACACGTAACAGGTAAAGAAACATTCCCTCTTATCCAATACACTACTATAATAGGACTTAATATTTATATTTTTTAGTTTTGCCCCCAAAAGATTATGGGCGATTTTTTGAACTGATGGTGGTAGATGTAGCCTTTATTAACTCCTTCACTACTCTTTTAAGTCGAATAATGTGCGGAGGTGGGAAGAAAAAACTATAGAAGTCGCCATCGTGCTGAAGGGATTACAGGAGACTGGGGCACCCTTCCCTGATTTAAAAAAAAAAAAAATGAACCTCTAAAATGAAGATCATTCCAAATCCGTTCTTAGCATCTGCACATACACACTCCTACCAGTCCTCCTCTTCTTTCCCTCTCCTTGTGAATGTTTCTGGTCGCTTTCGCAGTCATAAAATCATTTCGTGGTAGCAGGAAGCGTTTAGTATTGTAGTGGTGGTTATAGCATTCTAGGTGATGCATTGCTTAGCCCATCCAGCCCACCATTGGAAAACCCGAGTTCGATTCTCGTGCCGGTCAGACTTTTGGACGATGTTTGTTTCTTCTTTATCCATATTACCACTACCTTCATATGACATTTATGCAAGGTAAAAACAACGATCTGATACAAAACTAACAAAACTAAACACAACGTACTGCTCTACTTTATACGGCATCAAAGTTAAGCAGAAACTCATCATTTAACACGGCACATACTCGTATTATGCAGGTCAATACTGGGCTGGCAAGAGTTTTTGGGCGTGTATGAATCGCTATTTCTTCGTTTAATTAACTGCTCTGACTTGGGTTTAGCTGTAGGTGTTGAAATGTATTGCTGGACAGATAGTATGCTGTTCACTGGACCCTTTACATTTGTGGGATAGAACATTAACATTATGTAGGATAGAAGATGGAGAAGAATTGAGAGGAGTGAAAGTTGAAGAGGAAATAAATACACATGGATAAAAAATAGGAGACATAAGACGAGACAGAACGAGATGAGGGAAACGGAGTGGGAATCAAGAAAATATGATTGAATATGGAAGGAAGCGGATAGGATACAACAAATAAAGGAATAGGAGACAAAGAAAAGAAGAAGAAAAAGTGGGCTGAATGGTGAAGAAAAGAGGTGAATTCAAGACGAAGTGAGGGAAGATTGAAGAGGAAACATGTATACCGATAAAACTGGAGAGGAAAACGTGAATACTAAGAGACAGGAGAAAAAATTATTGTAGGATTTACCAGCTTAGAGTCAGGACATACATTTTGTGCTTTTAATTATTACATAATTTTACTCTGCTTAGGAGACATTTTTCTCATTTGAGGGGTTACATCCAGTCATCAGTAACCACCATACTATATGATTTTTTTTTGTAAGTTGATTAATAGTCCATCAAACGGTGCTTTCTATGTGACTGAACATTGCTTCTAAGCACTAATATATTCGTCAGTTACAACGTGCTAAGCAATTGTGTTTATACATATACTTCACCCCATCCATAGGTGGGAAGAAAGGTCAGAATCATAAAAAATGCTGATGAATATGCTTGATTTTCACGAACACTGTTTTCAGTTGATATTCCAACAATACGATAGTGGGAGTGAAGGTGTGAAGGAGGTAAAAATGTGTTCCAACCCAGGAAAATAAGCACAACAGATAAAGTCAGGAGCAGCTTGGTGATGGATTCATAAATAAATAGTTTTGGTTAGTGTATTATGTAACACACACACACACACACACACACACACACACACACACACACACACACACACACACACACACACACACACACAATAAAAACATGCTAGTGGTGTTGTAGTCACAATACACGTGTGCGTGTACTTTATTATAACTGCGAGCAACAACCATTTTCTACGTGTAAAACTACTGTAACATGAAACTTTTTACGAATAATAGAACTGCGTATATTGTATTAGATTCTGCATCAGCCACAAGCCCTAAATGATGTTTGTCAGTATTGTTATCTCATAATTCTTCTTCCCCCTCCTCCGCATAGCAATTAGGAATGTATTGAATGAAGGGCCAGCGGCGATGGGATGAAAAAAAGGATAGCGGTAGCATAAAAACTGGGTGAGGATGGCGCATGCAAGGGTAATCGGACTGACGGGATTAAAAACAAAAAACGGATATAAGTCAGAGAGAGAGAGAGAGAGAGAGAGAGAGAGAGAGAGAGAGAGAGAGAGAGAGAGAGAGAGACGGGAGGGGGAAGCTGGGAGAGAAGTTAAAAAGTAGAATTTTGGAGGCCAGCGTGCAATAATAGTGTCTGCATAACTTTGTTTCCCCAAGACCAGTAATATCTTAGGGAAAACATGAGACCCCAAATATTTCACCAACGAGAAGTTTGGACAATAAACCTGAAATACAGAGGGGTTGTTAAGTTTTAAGGAGAGACAAGTTTTGATTGCTGCTGCCAAGGTTGGTCATGGGAGGTTGACGGTGGGTGCTTTGACTTGCTCGTCGCAACCCTTTCATTTCGGTGATGCAGTTTCTACACAAAGGTCTTGTCATTTACAGACGACTTTGACTAACTTATAAAAGTTCTCTAGCACTGAATGGATTAAGTGAAGGCTGTGACTAACCCCTCTACTTCCAATATCTCTCCTAAGCTGAATAAATTAAGGTTGCCAATATTCGTAAGGGAATCCAGGATGGTCTCCACACAGCTGCACTACACTGGCATACCTCTGTGCAAAGTGCCGTGATGATTAGTGAACGTGCAATAACTTAGCATTATTGAATTTGTGTGTTTATTTGGTGTGATCTTTGATTCCATTAATTCTAACCAAGCTTGGTGGAGGGCAGGACGGTTAGCCAAGAGGTTGACCTATTGCTTGTTAGAACGACAGGCTAAAAGTTAAAGTCGCACGACTACAGTAGATGCAAGTTTGACTTAGAAAGGTGTGCTTGGAAAGTTTATATCGATACAGATCAAGCCTGATGATTGATGGAGGATAATACAAGAACGAAGGGGTTCTATTTTTGTGAACAATCAGTCAAAGGTCAAGGCCACATAGCAAGGTCAAATTTCGACCCGTGTGTCTGTGTGAACAATAGTGTTAAAAACAGTTTTGACCCGAACTGAACTAAGCTTAGTGGACGGACTGAGGATGAGCCAAAGGGATGAGCTAATGTTTTGAGAGTAGTAGGTCAAAGATCAAGATCACATATTGGGGCCAAAATATATATATTTTCAAAATCTGATTTACACCAAATTTTGCAGAAGGGTTCCGGGAAAGGCAAGAACAAATGAATTCTATTTTTAGAACAATCAGTCAAAGGTCAACTCACAGGGAAAGTCAAAAGCCACCGTCACAGAACAAAGTCGAATCAGTTTTTGTCTTATTATCGCCGAATTTGATGGAATGATTTAGGGTCAGATGAGAAAGAAGTTTTTTCGATTTGAAGAACAACTGGTCCAATGTGAAGGTCATATTCCAACGGCAAATATTCGGCCGTTAGTCCAGTTGGTAGGCGCGGGTATTACACTCACTGAGGGCTCCTTTTTTACTTGTTTCTCCATTGGTCTATATCAACATATGTATCAAAAAAATGGAAATTTCAGTGACAGACTTATAATTATCAGCAAGGGGGATGGATGGCAAGATGAGAAATCGCGACGGAGTAGCATTCCTCATAACCGGTAGAAATGGATAATACATTTAGTAACATCTGGAGGACATATGAAGATGAGATTCTTGTTCATTTAGACGTATCAGATTATGAACTTTAGGAGATACTTCTGGCTACGTCTCCCTGATCACGACACTGGAAAGTTAATACAGCAGTCAAGATTTCTCATCTAGATACTCGTGCATTAATCCGGAAGAAAATCCTTCCAGAACTAAGTGAAATTCTAACTCTTAACGAAAATAATAAAACACTAGAACTGAAACCGGATATGGTAGAGGTGCATGATATGTTCTGTCATGTAACTTTTTTTATTATTCATCGACTATCAGTTTCCAGCATTTATATACAGGTATCTATGTCTATCTGCCTGTCATTTATATATCTACCTATCCAATCTCTCTCTCTCTCTCTCTCTCTCTCTCCCAGGCTCCTTCTTCTCCTCCCTTTGTACTCTCAAGACCTCTCAGCTAAGTGTGAAGTACTTCTTGGAGTCGGAGTTATGGAGGGGAGGGGAAGGAAGCGGGAAGCAACAACAGTTAAGATCACTGACACTGCCAATAGGAGGGCGAATGGGTAACGTGAAGAAGAGAGATAATGGTGATAAAAGAGATGCTAAAGGTAGAATTGACCAAAGTCTGGGATATGGTCAGTTTCTTCAGTATTCCATTTCACTTTTCCTCCCCCCTACCCTTCAAAAAAGAAAAAAGGTGAGATTCGGAATGTCTACCCGTCTGTCTATCTGTCTGTCTCTCATTCAACTCCTACACAAATGGATGGACTGTAGTGAAAGTTGGCATGTAAATAAATCTGGTTGACTGCAGCCAAAATGTAATCCCGGGAAAAATATTCGTAATATTTTTACCACTTCCATTTAAAGTTTCCTCTGCCAGAATATTCTTAAGATGAGAGAGGTTTGCTATGTTTCTCTGTCTCCAAATGATTCTCCTTGACATGACAGCTAAGTCAGGAAGATAAGTGACGGATATGCCCTAAGTGTGAAGTAAACGTAGCGAAATCTTAGGCAAACTTTTGTCCCTGGCAGCACGTTGTGTTGCCGCTAACAAAGTATGTCATCCAGTCTTCCCTGATATTGATTTCCTTTTTCTTATCAAAGGTCTCTTGACTACGAGCACCAGTTCCTTCTTTAACCTTCTCTCATTATCTACCATATTCTTTCTTTTCTGGCTTCATTGTCACTCCATATTTCTGTCATATTTATTGTCGCTTTGCTTTTGCTTTTCTTTCGGACCCTCTTCTCCCTTCATCTTACTTAAATGTACGCACTGTACAGTATAACTTCTCGTAATTTGCATTCCTAAACATTAACTAGGGATTAAGCAGAATGTACTGGCCTGGGTAACCTTGTGTGCTTGTGGGCGCTGATTAATTACCAGACATTAAGTTATAGGAATGATATAATGTTCTATTTGCGTGAAGCTTGCACGAGTAATAAATTAACCTGGAAGTGAAGGGTATACCTGTGTGCTGGTTTGGAGAATATTCTTTTCATTCCGGTGGATCTCTCATCACGTGAATAAAATCACCTTTTTTAGCCAGAATGAAATCCAAAGTGAGCTCTCGACTGACAGGACTGACTACAGGAGGTTATTTCTGTGTGATCTCTCTTCCCTTTTTTCCCCCAACCAACGTTAACTCTCTCATGGCTGAAACAGTTCTAGTATTCCATTTCTGTTAACATCAGATGATGTCATGCGTTTCACTGAGTCATAGGAACCTGTTAGTGTTAATACGACCATTACCTTTCCCATGGTCAGGACTTGTATGGCACTATGGGTGTATTCTATGACTGTTCAGGAGAGAGGGAATCAAACAAGCATGAGAGTGTTAACTTGTCCCAAAGGTATGTTTACCAGTTCACTCTAACCAAAAATAGAGGTGGTGATACCTATGGCGTGTCAGGTATATCCACCTTCACTTTGATGGATGAGAATGTGGGGTTTAATTTCGTTTCATACTGTAACTTTCCTGGACTAGATTTTAGGCCTATGTTCCTGCTGTGTAGCGGGCACTGACTACTTCTCTCTAATGACTTAGTTTTAATTACTTTCTTGTTATTTCCTTTTATCTTTTATTAGTGTTTTTAGAGGTGATAGATGGTAGAGGGATGTCCAAGATTTGTGCTGGTTGGGAGAGCAAGGTGAAGATGGGGGGAAGGAAGAATGAGATAATGGATTTTAAAGGTCAGTCGATGAGTGGAGGGTGTATACGAACAGGAAAGACATGTATGTGAAAGTGAAATAGGTAGGAATATTGGGAGAGCAAAACGTATAGATTAAAAACGCATATGTTATAATGACCTTCGTGTACTCGATAGGTACATTTCTTAAACTTTCTTCTTCAGGATGGCATTTAGGGAAAGGGAGAGTGGCTGGTGATGAAGGTGGCGGAAGAGAGGACACAGCAGCGGAGGACACCATTCAGGAAGGGTGAACTCGTTATCCGGTAGAAAACTTTTTTACGAGCAATAATCCACCATAATTATCCTTATTACAGCTTAGAGTACATAAAAAACAGTGCTGTGAAAAATGCTGACACTATAGCATTAATTATTGTTGTTTCAGAGAGATTTTTGCTCGAACATAACTATTTTTTTCATGCCCAGCGGAAAAATAAAGGAAGCAACATTGCCATTAATTTCGTACTAGCCACTTATGCAACCAAAAACGGGTCCAATGTTCATTTACAGAATGTTTTTTCATGTGCGACCAGGAATGTACTTTCGATCCACACCTTGCATACAGTCAGCAATTAATGGCAGTATATTTTATGCAACACAGAAAATAATGTGCTGTGCTGTGCTACCTGGGGCAGACAATAGACACACGGATAATTGCAACACTGGAATCGTCATATTTAACTGAGTTCGTAAAACAGGCTCCCAAAATACGCTGCTACCTTCTTGAATAATAATAACAACGATTGGAGGTAACCAGTGTTAATTATATGAGATAAGAACGATCCGTCAGAATTCTGTTATCTTGTGCAGTGTTTAGGTTTTGTAACTGCAAGAGTACAATAAATGAGTTTTGAACTATTTAGTGACCAGATGGACTTTTACACCTGCGCACAAAAGCGCGTGGGGGTTGTGTGTTTGGTTCGGTTTGTCTTTCTATTATAAAGATTATGGGAAAATGTATATACATTGGATAGAACTGCACCAAATTTGGTTAAAACGATTGAGGACCATCAGAGGAACAGGCGAATACTTTTTGGCCGAAAAAGGCTATAGATCGTAGTCAAGGGCAACGTCAACTCAGTTTTGATCCGGTTTTGATCAAATCTGGTGGAAGAGTTGAGGACCAAAAGAAGGAATGCGGTTCAGATTTGAGAACAATCGGACAAAGGTAACGGTCACAGGACTAAATGACAGATTCGGCCATTTAACACGAAAAGGTTTGATTCGGTTTGGATCAAAATTGGTGGTAGAGTATTAGGGTAGCTGACGATGCATGGTTCCATTTTCAGAAAATGACGTCAAAAGTCAGTGTCAGACAGTAATGCCATCTTAAGCTCTTTTATCCAATTTAAACCAAGCTTTGTGAATCGGCTGAGGGTCTGGTTTGGAAGACGTAATTAGAATTTAAGAGCAATAAGACAAAGGTGATGGACACAGGGCAGGGTTAGAGGTTCGGCTGTTAGGTCTTTCCATACGATCACTGGCTACCTTGTGTCTTCGAGCAGGTTGCTTTTCAATTTGATAGCATGTTGACGAATCACGCTATAAAAAGGAGATCAAAAGCGAGGAAGATTACCCAATTCCTCATGTCTGCATAATTGTTTTTCAATAATTTGTTACCATATTGCAACATCACAGGTGCCCACTGACCATGCTGATTGGCCTTTAAACCTATGTAAGGCGCGGGTGTTGCATTCTCTGAATGATTCCTATTGTTCTTTCTGTTTGTTTGTGAATTGGAGGCTCGAAATTGTGCTCGTGTTTGATGTAAGTTAAGAACTGTGAACTTATGAGTTTACATTAGAATACATGGATTTTTGCCTCTGAAGGACACAGGATGGTAGGTAAATTAGATGTGAAGGAGAGAGAGGAGGGTACAGCTGGAGACAAGAGTTCACCTAGAATAACAGCTTTTTTGTTTCTTTGTTAGCTAATATTCATACTGTGATACAGGTTCTGCATGCTTCATTGGTCACAGATGATCAGGGAAGATAATTACGAACATGCTTCAAGTGGGAATTAGACGCACTGGAATAGCAGACGAACGTATATAGTCTGGCAAAATTTTCGCCGCCATTCTTCAACCAGCATTGTATAATGCCTTCTTTATTTACTGTCCTCCCTTTTTTGCTTCTCATTCTTCCTTAAGCGACAGAACGTTTCCTTCAGTCTCATACTCTTGTTGTTTGCTTCCCATTTCTATCACATAAAAATATCTCATTTAACACATTTCATTGTCACAGTCTGCAAAGAAGTGTTAGCAAACTTGCTTATGTCTGTAACCTGGCTATATTAAATAATTATCTAATCGTCATTCACCCTTTCATCTGTCTCCTTTTCACCATCCATCACCCAGTACAGTAATTCTTTACACTGACGAACAGAAATGCAAAGCAATGTTTTCGAGATGATGAGATAAATAACAAAAATTAAGGCTGGAGGAAAAAGGAGGGAGAAAAAGAGGAACAAACCAGGTGAGAGGCTGCCCATAGAAGGAGAAGAGTAAGAAGAAAATATTTCGATCAAGAATATCAATTAATCTTACAATGAAATTATACTAATAAAAAAGGGCTAGATGCGGACCAAGTCTGTTGTATCTCCACAATAAGGCAACTTTCCCAAATCTTGGTATAATTCCTCAATTTCATCAAAATCACGGAACAGTGAAAACAAGACGCATTTTATATATCCCTTCAATGCGGTTACGAATCTTATTTTGCTTGTGGCTGACGAAGTGTTATTGATATAGCTTAGGCTAGGCGGATGCAGTGAAGATATTACGCTGAAAAGGGAAATGATGGAATAAAGAGGAAGGCATTAAGCCGAGAAGAGCATGGATCGACTGCGGTGGAAGAAAATACGCCAAAAAATACTGTCGAGTGGAGGGAAATATATGCTGAGAAGAGTGAAGGTTGACTAGAGAGGGAGATGTTACGCTGAAAGGAGTAATGACCAAATAGAGAGGAAAATAATAACCTTACAAGGATCGACTTCGGAAGGAAAAAAAACCCGCTAAAGATACAAGTGAAAACAGCAGATGAGAAGCAGAGATGGTAGTAAATGAATATAACAAGAATATATGAAGTAAAAGGAATGCAATGACTAATGACAAGTTGAGAAGGGAGAGAAAGAAAGAATCCAGATGAGGTGAAAAGGTTGGAAAGTTATGAAGTCGGTGAACATAAACTTACTCTTTGACGTAAGCAAAGGAAGGAAGAGAATGCCGCGGAGAGAGAGAGAGAGAGAGAGAGAGAGAGAGGGGGGCTTTCGTAAAGGTGTCAGAGCTGTCTTTTTTTTTTTTTCTTATAATAAATGCATTCTTCTTTTTCTCCATGTCATTTTCACTCAAGACTTTCTCCCATCATGTGTTCACTTTTTTCTGTTGCGTTCGTTTTCTCTCTTCATGTATATCTGTCGTTTCTCTCTCTCTCTCTCTCTCTCTCTCTCTCTCTCTCTCTTGTCACTTTTGCTTGCACACAACTCTCATCTTAACTTTCGTCCGTCTAACTTTTCCCACATTTCTCCCACTTTCTTTCTTCTCTCTCTGATGCTCTCCACTAATGCGATTCTCGTGATACATTTCCCACCTTATCTTTTAGTCGTTTCCTTGACATTTCGCTAAGGATATCCCGTCTGTCACCTTCCTGACATTAGTTACCCTCTTCATTTTCACTCTCATTTCATTTCGCTGCATTTTTATTTCTCTATCGTAGCTTTAACTTCCATCTTTCATCTTCTGCTCATGAATGTTTCAACCTGTTTATTTATTCATTTATCTACCTACCCACCGACCTACCTACCTTCCTACCTACCTGCCTACCTATTTATCTATCTATGCATCAATTTTTCACCCATCAGGAGTGTCCAGGCCGGGGATTAGGCTGCTTGGTCCTGACATTTGAGGTGTCACCAGTCGATAGTCCCTGAGTGGCATTATGTGGGCCCTAAACCAGAATGCTGCACTGTCGTCAACCACATTAATGAACCTGTCGACGAATCACGACCAAAGACAGACTGATGTGCTCTTGTGTTTTTCGTGCCTCCTGTGTTCTCTGATTTCTTGTTTTATAATGAACACGCATATTCGCTTGCCCTGAGAGAGAGAGAGAGAGAGAGAGAGAGAGAGAGAGAGAGAGAGAGAGAGAGAGAGAGAGGAATATTACCACCGTGACAAGCTATTTCTCCATGTTATATAGATCATACCCACTCTTCCTGGTTGTTTACCTGATTACTTCCTTTTAACAGAGTCCCTTTTAATTAACCGCCTTGCTTTTACTGTTGTTTCCAACGGGACAATAACACAATTAACTCGGGAGGGAGCGAGGGAGAGTTAGGGGGGAGGGTAGTGGGCATTGAGAGGGGTGAAGGATGTAGGATTGGGGAGGGGGAGAGAGGGGCAAATGGAGGGGCAGTAGGGGAGGGAGGGGTACGGGAGGCCGTCACTGGATTTACAAGGTTAGCTAAGTAGGGCAAAAGGGGAGAAATTTTTTGTGAGTTGAGAAGGTCAGAAACTGGGAAACTGAAACTGAAGGAAATAGATTGAGAGCTTTTATGTGCTGAGGATAAAGACAGGTCCTACTTTGGTTCGTTTTTTTTTCTTCTGTTTCTAAACCCTACCAGGCTATTCATAAAAGTGGAGAGAGGGTAATGATGATGAAGATGACACTGATAACGACTACCAAAAGAAGACAATAGGGTGAGATGTGGCCGAAAGGGAAGTAGGTGATGGCTAAAACAACAGGATGAGAGAGAGAGAGAGAGAGAGAGAGAGAGAGAGAGAGAGAGAGAGAGAGAGAGAGAGAGCTAAAGTGTCCGGCCATAGATAGATGGACAGATAGGTAGAAAGATAATGATAAATGCTTAATGACAAAAGAATGTTTTCTTTTTTAACAATGTTCTTTTGCCTGTAGTAGATGTAATATCAGAGATTTGAAGGGAACTTTTATTCTGCATCATGTTTGGAAATACAGTATATTTATTAAACGAAAGAAGATCATTAATTCTGTTGTTTTCTGGTTTTCGAGTTTAATATTATAATTAGTCCCCTATAACATACTTTTGATCTCTTCTTGATATTATTCACTATTTCGAAGTTCGCCTCCTTCCTCTTCTTCCTGAACCATATCTTCCTTGTCCGCCTACCTCATTGCTGATCCTTTTCTTCAGGCCTTTTTTTTTTTTTTACGCCACACTTCTTCCTCTCTGCTACAGCTTTTATTATTGTTCTCCCTTCTTCTTTTGTTGTAATTTTCCCTTTCCTCATATTTTCCACTGAGTCGCCTTCTCCTCCTCCTCCCCCTCCTCCTCCTCCTCCTCCTCCTCCTCCTCCTCCTCCTCCTCCTCCTCTTCCTCTTTGCCTGGCGGTGTAGCAGCTGCTGGTGCAAGTTATGACTCGATTTACCTTTATCACCTCCAACCCTCTCCCTCCTTCACACTTTCTTAGTTCACTCGGCACCCTTGTCCGCCTCTGCCCTATGATCTGCCCGTTTCATTTAACTTGGCTTAAAATTGCCACCTCTCCATCTTCAGTTGAGTGCTGAGGTGTAAGAAGACATTAACATTAGATTATGGTGGAAGTCACGAAAAAGTGCTATGGAAAGGATGTACAGTCTTAGTTTCTCCTACTCTGCCACTGAGCTGTACCCAGAGATTAACACTAAAATATGGTGAAAATCACGAGAAAATGTTAAGGAAACGACGTAAAACAGAGGTGTTGTCTTTTTCTGCCACCGACCTACGGAAAATAAGCCACAATAGGACGATTATCTCTGCCAAGTTAAGGTGAATAGCAACACTCCTAAAATCTTTCCTTCAAAATACATACTTCCTTCCTTGAAAGTTTACACTCTTTCCTTCAAACTACACACTAGCTTTCTCCAAATTATACTCTGGCCATTTCGACATGGCCTAAAATTATCATCACTCCATCTTGAATGCAATCCTGTAATAAAAAAATTAATAATGGAATACGCGTCAAGACATGGAGCAGTGCCATGGAAAGTGTGCAGATACGTAGTATTATCTTATTCAGCTACTGCACTGTATCAACTCATTCATGAAAAGCGGTAGGAAAAAGTTTACAGCCAAATTATTGCTTTATTCTGCCTACGTGTCAAGTGGGGTTGGTGGAGGATTAGTGCCCCTCCCTGTAAAACAATTAACTCTAAGCTGTCGGCCACCCCGTTTGGGATACATGGCGTCTGGCAATGGATGGATGGATGGATGAAATTAGCTAACAAAGGACGAAACTATCCGACAAATTAAGAGAGAAGAACAATACACACTGGCAAAGCCCTTATTTTGACAGGTCTTCCTAATATCCCCCTTATTGTTGGACCGATCCTGTGTGTGTGTGTGTGTGTGTGTGTGTGTGTGTGTGTGTGTGTGTGTGTGTGTGTGTGTGTGACAAAGTGCTTGTATGAATAGGTTTTATTTTCCATTATTACACAATTGTCGTATTTCTTGGTTTTCCGTAATTCTTTTTCATTTTATACAGATTTCTTTCGTCTTCTCGTCGTATCCATTTCAGTTATGACGTCTATGTTACATTGGTGATGTTCCTTCCATTCTTGCCAAAAAATCTTATCTTGCTGTAAACTTTTGCCTCTCACTTCGCCAGACTTTTCTCTTTTCAATTTATCTTTTCTCATTCTTTTATATTTTGTATTTTCTTTTGTTTCTTTTTACTTGATATATCCTCACCACTTTCTTTGTGGCCAATTTTTTTTTTATTAATCCTACTTTCTTTGTTTCCTTTATTTTGTCTGAATCCCCTTTTCTTTCTTCTCATTTGACCACATGTTACCTCCTCAGCATGGGTCGAAAGATCCTTTAAGGTATTACCTGTCCTTGTAACTCATGATAATCTCTCTCTCTCTCTCTCTCTCTCTCTCTCTCTCTCTCTCTCTCTCGGCCAAGCTCATTATTTTTCCACAACAGCTCCTTCCCTGTACAGCATCTCCCGCCCTTCCCTTACCCGCACGCCGTCAGTTCCAGCTCCCTCAGACAAGTTCCCAGCTGCAACTTACGGTAATCTGGCCGTAACTCTGACACACGTGGAAATTGCTGTGATTCAGGTGACTATTTTTCGGACTACTATCCAATTACCACACCATCTAATAACTTTCACAGAATTATGAGGATATGATCTCATTAGCTTTAAGTTAGAGGATCTATCCAGTATCATCCACATATTTTAGTAGGGCGTATTTGACGTCTTGGACGGAACGTCACCTCGTTGCGCGAAGAAAGTTGCGTATTCCAGCGATGAAGAGAGCTACTTTTGTCTGGCATAGAATAACAGGCATTTTCACCGTTAAGTATCAGAAGAAAAGTATTCATCTCGTCTAATCTACTCGTACATCTAAGGTAAGCAGAAATGATGATCAAAAAATAATTGTAAACTTGTGACAGACGCCAAAATGCACTTAACAGAGACGTTCGTCTCCATAATTTTGGTCGTTGAGCCGGTGGTGGGATATTTACCCACTATCTTGTGATACAAGACCACTGCATCATCCTCGATATCACAGTTACGTCCCTTAGTTGTTAACCTGGACACTCATTTTTCCGATCAACACACAAAGGGTGAATGTACGTTACACTTGACTCCAGTAGTGCCAGCTGCTAGCTGCAGGAATTGAACCCTGGGTCTATCGTGCCGATAGCTTCGTAGCTCCATTGACAACTTGACCACCGCGGTGGAGAGAAGTACTTAAATTCTCTAGATATGTGTGTGAACATGAAAACTAGTATCGAGAAATTATGCACACGAGGGACCAAACATTTTTAGGTAATATAAAGATTGGAACTCAAAAAGGAGGAATTGTGAGGAGGGGTAAAGAGTGCAACAGTGTGGAATGGTTATGAACACAGTATAAAGGTAAAGTGTAAACAGCTCAGGGTCATATTTTTGGTGCCATAGGAAGCTTCTTTACATCTCTTCCTAAGCGATTTACTATGCCAATTGCATATTGATATTCTTTCCCTTGTTTATCGATATAATATCAATACAGTCCGTATAATAATAACGTGTGACAGGTAAAATATTATTGAGGAAGAGGAGCTACGAATCTAAAAAACGACGTCGCATTATACTCCAAGTAGCTTCTGGGATTCGTAACACCTCGAGCAATTTATTTTACGCAAATAACCTGAACATCCTCTTTCGTCAGTGTTGCAAACTTTGATGATATCAAAACGAGATGAATAATATAATAGGGATAACATAATAGGGGATGGTATGTTGTAATATGCAGAATAAATAGCTGAGGGGGATTTGCTAAGAAAATTCCAAAGCATCACATGGCATGTGCGCAATGGTATCAATGCCCATCCCCTCTTGTTTCTTTGCTTTTTTGAACCTCCCATCCCTACTCCTGTTGCATTTTCTCAAAATATTTCGTACACCTGTATAAAGATGCCAGCGTTTCCCTGCAAAAATTTGCGGGGCTAACTGATAGCCTTTCCATCACAGAATGTTTGCAGATACCATTATCTTTGTTTCCATACCGTTACTGACCCCACACTGACTACTTCTGACGAAAAAGTAGAAAATATGACATTCGCATTTTTCCGCCGTCGCGTCGCGCGTAATACCCAAATTTTTACTTTGGCATTTTTCTGACACTCCCTGGACTTACCCCGACCTAATGTAAAAGAATTATGTCGATGTCTATTACTGTTCTCGTGAAAGAAACGAACAAACGTAAAGACATACAGACACACGCACATACACAGATTGACTTTATTATTTAGATATTTAACGACATTCTCACAGCAGCAGACCCCCACTATAACCAGGACTTATGCAGGAGTGGAATTCTATCACTTTCCTCGTGGTGCATCTGTGTGGGTAACATCAGCTTTTAGCTAGGAACACAAAATTTTGCACAGTAGTACACGGTCACTGCAACCAGGTTTTAGGCAGGATGGAACCCCTGCAAGGCAGCCACTCACCCCGCCCCCATACACAGGGATTCCTGCTGTGGAGATGGGCAGTTTTGCTGTGCTTTCTTCAGTCTCTTTTCTCTCTTTTACTCTCTCCAGGTTTCTTTCACCAAGTTTTTCCCTTCAGTACTCTGTCTTAATTTTAAGCCTTTTCCTTGAATCGTTCACTTCCCTCAGGTTGCTTTTATCCCTCTCTGTCCCTTTCCCATCATCTTATCTCACGAAACACCCAATAAACCGTGTAATCAGCTGATAAGTTACTTTGTATTTACCCGACCCTAACATTCTACCTACCGCTCTGACAGTATCCTCGTAAACGCAGCGGATATAGCGGCCTGATAGATAGTCCTATTCCCCCATACCTACAATACACCGGAGGCTGTTGTTACTGATGATGAAGTAACGGCTGAACGTTTCTATACTGCTTACCCGGGGAACAAACCAACAATATTCCTATATTGTCCAGTGCCTCAGTAGAAACACATTTTTATTGCTTATATTTCTGGTTGCTTTTCTTTCACTACACATAATGTCTTCACCAGCATTACATGAACACTTAATTTTTTTCCCCTTACAGTATCGTCACTCATTTCATTGTTCATCTGGGTAGGACCAGTGTGTCGTTAATATGTTATAAAAAGAAGAAATGAAAAGAAAAGGATATTTGCTGTAGGTGTGGAACGAATATCCGAAAAATATGAAAGACAAAAAGTCCAGCACGTATGATATGTCACCACTTTCCTCTGCCTCTGAACATAATGCTGGACTCTGGACACTTTTGGCACTGGTGAACTGGAGAAAGTTTCTTATCAAAGAACTTTTTGTGAGAGAAGTGCGATATGAAAAACACGGTGAATAGTATACTTACACCGATAACGGTACTGATAGGAGGCAGAGAAAAGTTGTATTAGAGTGGGAAATATGAACATACTTGTAGGAGACAAGCTTATTATCAATAAAGGAATTTAAAAAAAAAATCCAATACATCGTGTTGCAAAGTTTTCTGCCTGCCTATCTATCAGCCAGTCTGATATCGTGTGGCATTTTTGCGAATATCTCAAACAGGTTCAATAAAGGTGCATTCTCAGGAGTCAGCATACTGTACATTAAACTACTGGTCAGCCCACAACATGACATTCCCACCCCTATACCATGTGTTTAAATTTCATCATGGTGATAGACTAGTCTCATGGGGTGTCTACATATATCTCAGTGATAAATGGTGGAAGAAATCTCTAAAATGATGCAGTACAAAAATACTGTCCTGTGTAATGGTTCTCAAGCTTTTACTCGTATAAAGAGGAAAAATTGGTACCCACACAGATAAGACAGATCGAACTGCTATATCTACTTTGATGTATAAAAGAGGCCTGTAAATGTGCTTAAATTTTAATTGGCAATCAAGCAAACTGGCATATATTCTTATGCATCTGATCACAGGCTTTCATTTTATTGGTTTGTCATTTGCAGAGGCTCTATGGAGGTGTATAAGCTGGATTACAGGACGCTGTTTATGTCATCAAACTGCGCCGTGGTGTTGGAAAATTATGTGGTACAGTTCTATTTATTCGTTGCTATTTTCAACCACGAAACTTAACAAAGTACAGAAAGGAAAGCATGGAAAAAGGAAAAATTTCCAATCAGCAAAGTACAAATTTCATCACGAGTTGTAAAAGTGACAGTCCAAAACTGACACACCCACCCACACACACACCCACACACACACACACACACACACACACACACACACACACACACACACACACACACACACACACACACACACACACACACACACACACACACACACACACACACACATTAAACTCATACGAGTATTTCCATAACTTTTTTTTTTTTTTTGCCATATCATTGCCAACGCCAGAGAAGCCTCTACCAACATCCTGACACTATTTGAAAGCAGTAAGTGGCTGCGAAGCAATAATGTATTTTACTCTACAACACAAAACATGCAATTCCAGCTTTACAGTTTCTTTCTCCAATTAGATTGAAAAAAAAAAAAACAAGTTATTGTTTTTGGTAGGGCGGTGGAGATGCATTAAATAGATAGATAAACTAGCTGAGCTAAGAAAGGGAGATGAATGTGAATCATTTACAACGCCGGTTCTGCTGAAGAAAAATAAATAAAAACCCATCTTCACAGAGTTGAAAAAGATAAAAAAATTGACATGGCACATGAACAAAGAAGCATACAACCTAACCCTAACTA
The DNA here is from genome assembly GCF_032717465.1 of Coenobita brevimanus. Lineage (NCBI taxonomy): Eukaryota > Metazoa > Arthropoda > Malacostraca > Decapoda > Coenobitidae > Coenobita > Coenobita brevimanus. Next base: position 58,445 of record NW_027642056.1, read on the forward strand.
ACCCTTAGCACAATACTGAAGCAGAAAAAGCAATGTTATGTGTTACATGAATAGCCTATAGATACAATGGAATGCTAGTTATACTGCGGGTGCGTACACCCAGTACATTAGGCCTGTGCTTTAGGTGCCATTGGAGAATTCGTAGCCCCTCTTCCATAACGATTTAACTTGCATGTAACACCTTGACATTCTTTGGTATTCTATTTGAGTCGTTTAAATATCGATAGAGATTGCATAAATAACAAAAAAAAAAAAAACTATATTAAGGAGTTACTGTGGAGAACAAATCGCAAAAAGAGAGGTATTATAAAATCTCCAATGCCGTTTATTGTACAGTGTTTTGTGTATAAATCATTATTGGTACTCACAGTGACATCGCGTATTCCTGCTGCTGATGACGACCATATAGTGCACACACCTGGAATGAAGGACAGTATAACTGTACACAGTAACAACATCAAAGTTATAACAGAAAAAGTTAAGATTCATGCCTGAGTTCACAGATGTGTAGGGGTTTAATCAACCGTAGTCTCCGTTAACCCTAAATCCGAGTAAAAGCATCTAGTCGTTATATGAATATTGCATAAATTCGTCGGTTGATTCATGGGGTTAGAGTTTTTCTTCAGCTGAATAAGAAAAGGAATCATTTAAGTGAAACCCTGAGACTTCTTTCAACCTTCCTCTCGCTGGTACTGGCGGCCCATCATCAACGTCGCAGTAACTTCTTCACACTTTTATCGGATATTACTTCCTTCCTACACCCAACCTTCCTGTGGACTCTTCGCCTTGAAGAAAAAGAAGGTGGAAAAACATGAGAAACTGCATGGTGGACGAAAAATGAAGGTGATGCTGCAGAATATGCCTAAGAATTTAAATCAAGGAAACTACAAGGAACCATGAATCAGACCACCCCAAGTGAAATATACATGGGAGACGGAATAATGTACAGACACTGGTGAGAAAACACACACACACACACACACACACACACACACACACACACACACACACACACACACACACACACACACACACACAGTTTCAATGGTGGCAGTGCAGCAATATGGCAGCAGCGGGATCCAGGGAGCAGTAGTGTACATTGTCACTTTCCTTGGAACAACTGCCATCACGGTTATCGTGGCACTGGGGAACATTGTCAGGGATATTGCTCAGGGAAATACTTGCAGCGGCTGGGGGCAGGAAGGTGTGCAATGCCAGAGTTTACACCTTTGTTACAGTCTAACTATATTCTCTTCGCTTAATTTGGCCTAAATTTGATATCTCTCCATCTTGTATACTGAGCTGCGGAAGGAGATATACACTAGAACATAGGGCTAGTCACGAAAAAGAGCTGTGGAAAGAAGGACGACCCATAACAAAGACTATTATGACACTGATATATGGAAAATGAGCTGCAAAACTACGAATACCTAAACGAAGTAAAGATGAAGAAACTCTAGAGGCCGTATTCTCGAAAGCTTATTAGATACTTTAGCGCCTCTTCCTAGTTAGCCTACTTACTCATATGGTATACCTACATTAATATTTTTTACTATGACACTTATGCAAACTATGTCGATATGAATAAAATTTGATGAGCAATGATTGGTGTGGTGTGTGGAGGGGTATGGAGATCAATTGGGGTACCAGTGGAAATTACAGCAACCAGAAATCACATCTATTTATCATTAGCCTTCCCTTCAACCTAACCCCAGCCACATTTCGCACCTGTACAGTGACTGGCACTAATGACAGTTTACGGAATAAGTTTAGATGATCCCAGAAGGCTATATATTCTTGCTTGATTTCAGGAGGAATGCTTACTTAAGGTATATGAATTTTTGACAACGTGAACATTCTTGAAATAATTTGCGGTAGGTGGGCTCATTCCTATGACCATCTCTTCCAGCCCCCTACCCCCACCGTCCACACTATTTTTTAACACTATTAGTATGAATTTTTCTGCTCCTGTTATCACCAAACCAATATAATCGTTTGCAGTAGCTGAAGTAAAAGGCAACTACCAATAATAATCATAATCATCATCATCATCATCATCATCATCATCCGGACCTCCTTTCCCACCCAAGGGCAGCGTGAGGAGTAGCAATGTCCAGACAGCCCAAAAATGCCCAGTCCAATGGGCCACGCTTCCATTCACTCATCATTCAAGCCCCCGGAATCCTGGCTCTATCGGATACGCCAAAACATTCACCACGTTCTGTAGCTTCACATAATCGTATCCGACAGTCAATCCAAACGAATGTCTGAATATCCGACAGACAAATAATAATAATAATAATAATAATGATAATAATAATAATAAATAATAATAATAATAATAATAATAATAATAATAATAATAATAATAAATCGCAACTAAAGGGCTAAGTAAACAATCTTGCAAATTACGATACTCGCGAATTATGTATCACGTACACTATGACGTTGAGTTTGTGTGCAGCAAAGTTCCAAGCTCTCACAAACGTCGTAAACAAAAGTGTGCACACACAATTACTGGGCACCGATTGCTGACAGCATCTTTCGGAAAATATGGCTGATAGAATGCACAGTTTTGTTTTGTTTTGTTTTTTGTCACACTTTGTCGTCACAGGCGACTACGAAACCGCCAAGTCCCCGACGGCATAAATGCCTTCTTAAGCCGTGGGAGAGAAGGTGTTTGTGTTTTTGTAAATAATATTTAAAGAAGAAAATATTTAAACAAATTGATAATTACATTTAAAATTCCTCACTTACAAAACACGGCAATATTCATATCGAAACCTAAAACTGCTGCTGTTGGCATTTCATCAGAAAAATATATTTATTCACTCCGCAAATGGTGTTATTGCAGTCACGGTAACACGGTGGATTTGGCTGTTGTAAAGACCTGTCAACTAAGCATAATTAATTTTTGCTCTTTTGTTGACCTAGCCTGTGCATCGCCAGAGTGCGCCATGCCAGCTGGTGCACCCATTGTCTCCTGTACAAGGCATGTCAGCCCGTGTCTGATTTACGAGTATACGGTCTATATCCAATATATTTCGACAGTATTTTAATTGGTATTTTAAATGCGTACCTAACTCTATCACAATTAAACTTCTTCCATAAGCTGAACATACTGTTGTTGTTTTTCTGGCGTCTCTGTATCGAAAGATTTTTCATATATCGTCAGTACAACTGAGTGACAATGTTAATGTATTCCTAACACCATTACAACGAGAAATCCGCTGGGTAAGTATAATCATCCGGTGTGTGCAAGAAGAAAATATATTATTGTTATCCTAAATAAAAAGGCCGATAACTCCAATGCGTATCCCGCAACATCTTCACCAATTATGGTTGAATTCGGTCAAAAAATTGTTTGCTGTCTCAAGCCCGAAACAATATGTACTGCCCCGGGAGAATAGTTCCGGTCCCGTGAGAATACTTCCTGCCATGCTAAAACGAAGAGTTTTAATGCCAACTTTAGCCAAATTTGAAGGAAGAGTTTAAGAGCCACTCATGAGGAAAATCACTAGGTTCGAGCAAAATGGCAGAAAATCTAGGTTACAAATCAGACTTAATGTTGGCCTTACCTAGTGACGTTGAGCTTTAGCCGAATATCCAGAAAAATCGTCGATAATGGGCTGCCCCGCAACAACCCCACCAAATTTGTTCAAAAACTGATAAAAAAAAATGCTCGTTTGTCAAGACCGGAACTATTCTCATATCTCAGCCGTGAAAGTAGCTCTGGGCCCATGAGAATAGTTCCGGTAATGTAGGAACGAACAATTTTTCTCCGATTTTCATCTTATTTGGTGGAAAGGTTCAAGGGCCGGTCATGACGAAACCATCTAGGTATGAGCACGAAAGATCAAAGATGAAGGTTACAACCAATCTCAAAGTTGATCTTGTCCTGTGACCTTCATCGTTAATATACTGTTCTGAAAAACAGTCCGTGTCGTCATGGACTGCCTTACAAATTCTACGCCAAATTTGGTTAAACTCGGATAGAAATTGTTCCCTACCTGTAGGCCGGAACTATTCTCAGGGCTCCGTGAGAGTACTTCCTGCTCTGTGAGAATAGTTGCAGCTATGCCTTGAAATCCTTATCTCTACCTCACAGCATTAGTTAATCATAGTTATGGTGTTCTCTGTAACAAACAGTCTCGAAAGAACCATTAGGTCTATTGCTGTTTGGTTTCCTTTGTACTCCTTTCTACAGACGCCTTATGTCTCGACTAGTAGCCTAGCCTCGGGACCTTATGGGTCTTATGGGACAGTTAAGGAGAATAATAAATAGATTATGTACATTTGCTGCCATATTTCTTCCCATGAGACAGTTGTTATGTTTGCCGTCTGCCGGCACCAAGTGATCCTGGTTTCTGCTTCGATAAGCTGTCCACTATTCTATGCCCAATCGTTCCAATCCGCCCGTTGCCATCGTTACCCCCACCCATATTTCTGTAATTAAGTACCGTATTCTAGTAGGATTAGCTGGTTTGGCAGCACCTCTTCATTACTGTTTTTGTTTTGACATGTGACTCGTTAAAAATAATATTACCATGTAATAATCAATGACTTTATAGGAAGCCTTCTAGAAACACTAAAATACCAACTCACACACCCATATCAGCCTCACCGTTATCATCGCTGACACTTTTTACTTCGTGTTTTTTTTTTTTTTTTTTTCTGCAGTGCCTTGTCATCACTACCCGGAAGTGCTAGTGAGCCAGGGCCGGGTTGCTGTATAAAACAGTGGTAATACAAATTCAGGACGAACGATACATGAAACTGAGCAAAGGAATATTACGTACAACAGCATATATTTTTCGTGTGTTGAGGGCTGAAAAGCGAAATGTGTGTGAGTGAAGTGGTGTGTGAGAGGGGGGAGGGAGAGACCAAGGATGAGGCGGAGGGATGAAGTGGAGAGGTATACGAATGAGGGTGGTGAGAGTTGAAGGGAGGGAAGGGTAACATGGAGGTGGTTTGTTTGTGGCCGACACTTCCGGGATAAAGTTGTATGGTGACGGATACTCAGGCATAGATAGATGAGTAGATAGACAGATAGAGACAAAGATAGACAGATAGACTGATAGATAGTTGGACAGAATATGCAATAAGTAGTTGAGTTCATAAGGCGAGACCAAAATATGCTTTTATCGTCGCATCAACTTACACCCTTCATATTAATTTATTTACGCTTTCTCAGTTTTTTACCACATCCTACACTTTTTCGTACTCTGAACACACACACACACACACACACACACACACACACACAGTAGGCCTCTCTCTCTCTCTCTCTCTCTCTCTCTCTCTCTCTCTCTCTCATGCATACATACACCACAAAAAGATGAAATCATCCCTCCCCTGTGAGCAATGACAAGCATTTCTTTTCTTTCAGCCGAAGATTGAATGGTAAAATTGTTTCTCATTTTCCCTCATACATGCTGTAAATAACATGAGAACAATTTCCGATTACAGGGCAAACTTTTCTATGATATTTGCAGCACTTTTCGTGGACTTGGAAACTAAGACCTGAGTGTATTTCACGGCGTTTCATGTTTCATAATTAGAGTAGAATATATTTTTATATTATATTCATTTTCTTCTTTCCTAGTCATACAGGGGTATGAAGTGGTTTCAGGAGAAGAACTGAGCTCGGTTTGTCTCCCACCGGTTGTATGGTTGTCATAGTTGCCTTAAAACATCTTCATCAGGTCCACTGAAACATAATTTCTTCACTATCGATGGTCACTCCTAAAACTACTGTAAACACGGGGGTAACCATATAGGCCTAATTATCATCGCAATCGCTTCTAGCCTTATGTCACTGTAAAGTGTTACTCTTCGAAATATACAATAATCAGGATGAAACATGTTCTGCTTTATGAGAGTAGTTCAGTATATATATATATATATATATATATATATATATATATATATATATATATATATATATATATATATATATATAAGAATCACACACTGCACGTTTGTACAGTTCATATGTGGAAAGTTTTTAACGCCTGGTTGTTTTCTAGTAGTCCCGGATTCGACTCCCAGCTAGAGCGTTAAAAACTTCCAGGTAGATAGACGTATATCCTAAACCCCACCGACGAGGTGTAGGCCTATTTCGACAGACATCATGAAAGGTCCTGATTCGATTTCGCTAAACGTTTTAATATAATATATATCCATCGACTTCCAGTTTCACTCGTCAGATCTACTATAGGTCATCAGTATGTTTTGGCAGATGCGAAACAATTCTTAACAGTAGATTGTCGTTTTATGTTTGTAGTGAATGTGACGTGATAATAACAAAAGTAACGAACATTCGTTATATTGGTGGATGGGTTTACGTCTGAATTATCATTGTAATGAGTCTGCCGAAGTCAATAATGTATACAAACTTTGATTCCGACTCTGAAGAGAATTAATTTTGAGTCGTTCACCCTCCAGCTGAGGCTAATAACATTATGCAGATCTCACTTTTCTATGCAGAGGGCCTGGTGGAAATTACTTATAATGTATGATGATTAATTGCACACACTGACACAAGCGGGTAGTTATTATTCATGGCAATGTTTTCCACCTTACAGACAGCATGGAAACGACCTACGTCAATGGCTGGAATTGTGACATACAATTTCTCTGTATTTGCTGTTCCGTTACTGTTGTATATTTCTTATGGCTGTGTTCTGTTTCATGGTATTTGCAACATTATTTCTGGTGTACAGTTTTTTGGGTTGTATTTTTCCATTTCCCTGTATTTAGTTTTGCATTTTTGTTGTACATTTGTTATTTTCCGCTATCATTCTAGCACCGTTAATCTCGTGAATGTTACTTACTACCATTGTATCATTCAGCTTTCCTTTTTTATTGTTTTCATTGTCGATAAAAGTTAATGATCAGAATCAGTATACTGTTGTCACACACTGTTTGGCATCTCTCACCTCTTACGTATCGTATCATGGAAGCACTTTAGTCTCACGCTATCCTTCCCTCTCACTTCAGCTTCAACTAGTCCCTTTCTCCCACTCAAGTCTCACCCTGCCACTCTCTCACCATAGTTTGTTTCACATAAGTAACCCCCTGCCATTTTCCACGCCCTCTGCCATCCCCCTCTCTGACATTTCCCACCTCCCTCTGCCATCCCCCTTGGCCATTACCCTCCCCTCGGCCATCCCCCCCTCTGCCATTTCCCTCCCCCTCGGCCATCCCCCCCTCTGCCATTTCCCACTTTCCTCTGCAATTCCCCACCCTGCCATTTCCCCACCAAGCTCTGACTCACCAGTCTTATGCTGTCAATTTAGTCTCATTATATTTGCTAGTTGGATGTGTTAGCTTTGAGTGAAACGAAGATGAAAGGGAAGGGGGAATCTATGTTTGGAAGTGTGAATGGAAGATTGTCAGGTGTTGATAGAGGAAGGGCAAGAGAAGGTGTGGCCTTGTTAGTGAGTCCGGAAGTACAGCAGTGTGTGATTGAATGGAAGGGGGTGTCATCGAGACTGATGTGGGTGAAAGTGAAATTTGAACGTGAGTTGTGGGTGTTTGTGAGTGCATATGGGCCTGGTAGTGAAAGGGATGAACAAGAGAGGGAGTCTTTCTGGAATGATGTTGATGAGTGTCTGCAGAATTTTGGAGCGAATGTGAATGTGGTAATGATGGGAGATCTGAATGCTAGAGTGGGAAATGTAGCAGTTGAAGGCGTAGTTGGTATGCATGGTGTGCCTGGAAGAAATGAAAATGGGGAACGAATGATAGCGATGTGTGTTGAGCGAGAGATGGTGAATGGGAATACGCTGTTTGAGAAGAAAGATATTTATAAGTATACATGGGTGAGACAGGAGGGTGGAAGGGTTGTTGATAGAGCCTTGATGGACTATGTGGTTGTGTCTAGGAATGTAAGAGGAAGATTGTTGGATGTGAGAGTTCTGAGAGGGGAGGGTGGAGGTATGTCTGACCACTACCTTGTGGAGGGAAAGTTAAGAGTAGGTAAGAGATGGGTGAGAGCTAGGAGGGTTAGGTGTGGCAGGGAGGTTTTGAAAGTGAGTGAGTTGGATAAAAGAGAGAAAAAGATAGAGTATCAGGAGAAATTGAAAGATGAGTGGAACGCAGTGAAAGATCGGGAAAATGGCAGTGTGGAGGAGGAATGGCAGTTGTTTAAGAGTGCTGTGGTGGGGCATGCAGAAGAGGTGTGTGGTGTGAGACGTGTGGGTGGTGGTGTAAGAAAAGGAAGTGAATGGTGGTGCGAGGAAGTAAGTATGGCTGTGGCTGAGAAGAGACGTGCATATGAAGTGTGGCTGCAGAGGAAGGATGAGATGTCATATGAAAGGTATAAGGAAAAGAGGAATAGAGCGAGAAGGGCTGTGCGTGATGCTAAAGTGGCAGCAGATGAGAGGTGGGGTAGGCGGCTGACAGAGAATTTTCAACAGAATAAGAAAATGTTTTGGAAGGAGGTGAAAAGGGTGCGAAAGGGAGAGTCTGGGAAGGAAGAACGAGTAAAAGCAGAGGATGGAAGGATGTTAATTGAGATGGATGCAGTAAGGAAGAGATGGGCAGAGTATTTTGAAAGATTGTTAAATGTAGAGGAGGAAAGGGTGGCTGAGATTGTGGCAGATAGAAGGGTGCAAGGAATAAATGTGTTGGGAGAGTTGAATGATTCTTTGATCACGAAGGAGGAAGTGGAGAAGGCAGTAAAGGAGATGAAAACAGGGAAAGCTGCAGGTATGGATGGGTGTGCTGTGGAATGCCTGAAGGGTGGTGGAGTGACTATTGTTGACTGGTTAGTAAGATTATTGAATGTGTGCTTTGAGAAAGGTATGGTGCCAATTGACTGGGCAAGTGCTTGTGTGGTCCCGTTGTATAAAGGCAAGGGTGATAAGTATGAATGTTCTAGCTTTAGGGGTATAAGTCTGTTGAGTGTTGTAGGTAAAGTGTATGGTAGAGTGTTAATTATGAGAGTTAGAGAGGGTACAGAGGGAGTGATTAGTGATGAGCAGTGTGGCTTTAGGAGAGGGAGGGGATGCGTTGATCAGGTGTTTGCTGTGAGACAAGTGTGTGAAAAGTATTTAGCGAAAGGCAAGGATGTGTTTTGGGCATTTATGGATTTAGAGAAAGCGTATGATAGAATTGATAGGGAGGCTTTGTGGACTGTTTTAAGATTGTATGGACTTGATGGTAGGTTACTAAAAGGGGTGAAAAGTTTTTATGTAAATAGTAGAGCGTGTGTAAGAGTGGGAAATGCTGTGAGTGATTGGTTTCCCGTGAGAGTGGGGCTGCGACAGGGATGTGTGATGTCGCCTTGGTTGTTTAATATTTACATGGATGGTGTTGTAAAGGAGGTGAATGCAAGAGTTTTAGGTGGTCTGAGTCTGGTAAATGTTGATGGAGGAGAGTGGAATCTGAAGCAGCTGCTGTTTGCAGATGATACTGCACTGGTGACTGATTCAGAGGAGAGATTGAGACAGTTGGTAGAGGAGTTTGGAAGGGTGTGTGAAAGGAGGAAATTGAAAGTAAATGAGAATAAGAGTAAAGTGATGAAGTGTACGAGGTTGATAGATGGTAGGGGGATGAATATAGTTTTGAATGGTGAGTTGCTTGAGGAGGTAGATTGTTTTAAATATCTAGGGTCACATGTTGCTGTGGATGGAAGAATAGATGCAGAAGTGAAGTTTAGAATAAATGAAGTAGGAAAGGTGCTGGGAGGAATGAAAAAGTGTTTAAATGTCGTTCGCTTAGAATGGATGTAAAGAGAAGGCTGTATGAGGGTGTTGTGGTACCGACTGCGTTATATGGGGCTGAAACATGGAATATGGGTGTAGCAGAGAGGAAAAGTTTGAATGTAATGGAGATGAGATGTCTGAGGAGTATGTATGGAGTGACGCGTATGGATCGAGTGCGAAATGATGAAGTGCGAAGGAGAACTGGAGTTGTTCGGGAGATGGCTGGTAGAGTTGAGCAGAGGGTGTTGCAATGGTTTGGGCATATGGAGAGAATGGATAATGAGCGATTGGTGAAAAAGATAACTAGATCTGATGTGAGAGGTGTAAGACTGAGAGGAAGACCACGAATAGGATGGATGGACAGTGTGAAGAGAGCGCTGGATGCGAGAGGGATGTCTGTTGAGCAAGGAAGAGTGGCTGTGCGTGACAGAAATAAATGGAGAGAAATTGTGAATGAATAAGTGATGACGCAGCCCTGAGGGGATATTCTCCCGCATTTGGTCTGATCAGCTAGTCAGGTCAGGTGCGGGTAAGGGGATGGGTCTGTTATGATGTGGCAGGGGTAAACCAGTTCTGCTGTCGGGCCCTGCTGTGGATGTCACTGCTTGCATTGCGCAGTTGACCCTTGTGCGGTGTGATGCGGTGAGGATCTGTCCGTTCTCCCCTTTGGGGCTAAGATGCGAATGAATGTGTTTGAATGGATGAGTAAATGGAGAGTGTGTCGTCCTGTCTCGGCTACCTCCCTTTCCTTGGGGGAAGCAGCCTAGGTATATAGATAGATAGATAGATATTTGCTAGAACCTAATCGTACCTCACCATTTTCTTCATGTATCCCACATATTCGACCCTCTCTCTCTCTCTCTCTCTCTCTCTCCCTCCAAATGTATATCCTGTATGTGTGACCCTTGCCCTCTCTTTCATCCTGTAAATCCTTGCCTTTCCCAGCACGACCGACTAGACACACATTGTACAGCGTCGAGAAAACACATAAAAATGGGATTTTGAGAGCTGAACGACCTGGTAGTCCTCTCACGCATTTGTATATAGAAAGACAGGTAAATTAACGAGAGAGAGAAACAGAGACACAGAGAGATTAACAAGTTTTATTTCGCACTATGTGATATTGCTGTTACTGACCTTAGAACAAAGACATAGCCCCCACTCCCAACCGTCCCAGCGTTATACAAATTTTTGTCATACTTATAAGTTATAACCAACTGGTATGGTAAAAACTGCTTTTCTATTTCTTTGTTATTACTGTTACCGCCATACACGTTTTACTTAAACAGCAAGATGGCCTGTAAATGAGAGCAACGAGAGCATATCGTCTTTTTGCTGGAGAAAACCATGAAATAAATGTTCCCATCAATCAAATTTTTAACCCTCCAGCACACACTGCCACAGGATATACATCCCAGTCCAAGCCCCACCGTCCACCATATATTCAGCCCATCCCGCCCACTCCTGTACTCATTTTTTTTTTTTTTTTACCACATCTTTGATGGTTATATGGCGCGACGGAGGTCATGCGGTCGAAAAAGCTTGTTCGTGCGATGATTGCACTATATATATTTTTCTCTTATTACTGTCTCCAAAATATGTAACATAACGTAAGAGATAGCAACTAACCTCTTAGACTTTTTTCCTCTTGCCATCCTATGTTTAGATAATGGAAGTATGCCTTATATTGGTAAATAGGCTCAAAGGCAATTTTGTGCAACATATAGGATGAGGAAGCATAAAGTAATGTATCAGGCGAGGTTTCAGTTGTGTTAATTTTTTATATATCATTTTTCAAACACATGACTGACAAAGATGTGATTATTTTATCCTTGTACTTACCCCCTCCTTAAGACAGAAAGACACAGCAGGATGCAGACACACGGTGAGGTCTATCGGATATGCAAATCGAGAAAACATCACTAATGCACACAAGCATGCAAGCTTGAAAGCTTCTATCCCTGCATTCTTCCAGTGCTGTGCCAACACACGGATTAGTTATCCAAGTAATTGAATATAAACAGTGAACACTTGTTAAGTAAATATCACTCCAGTGCAAAACACACAAAAAAGACTACGTACGCAACTACTGTCGAGTCCGAACAATGTTTCATCTCACGTCCTGATGCACATCAGATCTAGACGAAGCTAAGAGAAATCGCACTAAACTCACCGACAACGAACAGGCTTCTAACCCTCCAGCCCTGAGGTATTAAGGGTTCACGAGGCCAGTGGAGATAGTCAGCTGTTCGTTCACTCCCCGCAAACTTTGAAATATGATCATTCACGTTTTGTCAATGTGTTTCTTATATTCTGAAAATTTTCACCTCCATGCAGTATCATTTTGGTTTTTCTTTAGGTTGATTAAAAAAAAAAAATGAAACTCTTTGTTTCTTGCCTTTTTGAAGACGGAAATCCTGCAGCAGCTAATCGTCAGATCTGAGAGATGCGAACCATCGTGAGAAAATTAGGAAATCTGGGTGGTTGTAAATAATGTGAAGCTTTGAAAGGTGGGAGTTGTTTTAGTTATAGAGTGGTTTGATCTGTGAGAGTCGGCTGCCTTGTGCTTGTGGATAGGCGAATGGTTTAATACGAGACTGAGTGTTAATAGGGAGATTGAACTAGATGCAAGTAGCTAAACTGGACAGGACGGAATGGGAGGGCAAGGGAGATGTGAACTGGGCTAGCATGAAGTACGATGTAACGAGCAGCGAGCAAGGGATAACGAAACAAATCGCCAGGTCACAGTGCATGCAGTGTTTCGCTAGTAAAGATTGTAGAAAAAAAAACTAGATACCGGTAGCTAGCCGAACAAGCATGAACAAAGATAACGTCATTGCAGTAAAGAGAGTAGAAAAAAAGTGACTAGCTGAGCGAGCATCAACATAGTTAAAGCCATTGTTGCATCTGTGCCTGGACGTTTGCTAGAGTGGATCAAATTTCATGGGGTTTCATTTTCGTTGGGTTTGGAGCGTTCGTAGTACTTCATCTGAAGCGATTTGTTTTGCGTGTGGCTATTCGTATTTTCTTTCATGTCACTAATGCAAACTCAGCCAACTTCACACAAGATATATCTTACATACAAGAGGGTAGTAAGTAGTAATGTGCCCTTCCCTAAAAAAAAAAAAAAAAAAAAAATGAATCCGCTTCGACATCTGGGAACTTAATTGATTTTTCATATAACTTCTTCGTGGTTTATTTTGCATATTGTACCTAACCATTCCCTTGCATGTCTTTGATGCAAAGTGTTATAGAAACAAAAACAATATTATAGCAAACAGTAGAATGGTAAGGCATTATATCCAAATACTCGTAAATCGCTGATGAACACTTGCTAGGAAAGTCGTCAAACCCACTCAGAACATCTCAGAATAGCGGTGATAGGGATAGCGGTGTTGCGCTATCGATGTTACCACTGGCATTATCGGTAGTCAGTAATAAGGATCCGTCATCAACAGTACTGTGATTTCATTCTCTTCCTGTGGTGCAAACTGACAACCCCTCTCAATAATTCCTCCATTTATTATTATCTTCCTTTTCCTCTTCTTTGCTTCTACTCATCCTTCATTTCCTTCTTCTTCCCTTTCATCTCCCATTCTTCCCTTACCTCCATTTCCTCCTCCTCCTCCTTCTTTTCCGCCTCCTCCTCCTCATCCGATACCCTGTCTCCCCTTTTCCATTCCTTTTCCTCCTCCATGTCCGTTACTGTTCCTCCTCCTTCTCCCTTTTTCCTTTTCCTTCTTCCTTTTCTTCCGTTCATATTTCTCCTCGACAATCTTTATTTCATCTTCTTCATTTCCCCTAAATTCCTCCTTTCGAAGCATCTCACAATCGTTTCAAGTTTAGTGAAGGAAATCAGTTAGTCTAAGTGACTCCCTGCAGGAGACTTATCTCCCATTCTCCACCACAACTTGGCAGATGCAAGATGGCTCCAGAAGTGAATGTACTGCGGTATCTCTTGCTTCTTTCTGTAGAAGGTGAGTAAAAAATAAAGATCTTTGCTTTTCATGTTATGCTTGGTCTCTTTTAAGTTTTATGTTTAATCGGAGACTTCATCACTGATTTTTTACTTCATTTTTGTTTATCAAGTATATTACACTCCTTTGGGGTTCCCTAGGTGTTATCATAAAACACATTAGCTACACTGAATTACCTGCGACAAGGAAGTGATGGCTTATGCTAGGGTACCGTTTGTTAAATTCTCTAAACTGTTATTTTTTTCTTTGTATTTTAAGTCCATCGCAATTCACATAAAGATGCATATTAAAGTTCTAATACTACCTATGATGCAGATTTACGGTACCTTTTTTCCCAAATTTATGATAAAAGTTTTAACAGAAAAAGATGCAGCATTTTGAACACATCCCTGACATAATACAGCCTTGCTGCAGTTGTATTAAGTTGATTTTTGATGCTGTAGCAAGTACCTTGTTACGTGCGTCGATTTGGCTATATCATTCAGTCCTTCGTAATTACTAAGAGTGTAGGAGCTCTGGGCTAGGCTAATCATACCCGGAATTTAAGGCAAAGTGACGAGCCTCCCGTGCTCCCGAGTGACAATGTGAACAGTAAGGTCCAGCCATTCCTGAGATATAAACCCTTACAGGCTCAGTCCAGCGTAACAAAGTGTTTCCTGGGTAGCAGGAAAAAAAATAATTCAGTGTAGGGTTCGTTAAACGATAACTAAATCAGATAGAAACGGGAGGTTGGACAGAGGGACACTGACTGAAAGACATCATAATATAAAACCCATACTGCCAATCTGCAATGATGCGCTGTTTAGAGATACAGCATCGAGAGGAGGACGGGGGTAGAGATGAGTGATCTGAAGTAGGTAGTTTAATTAGATGTGAAAAAATCACATATACAGGTACTTTCTAAGGATATCATTGTAAGGGCGGAAAGTGTGGCTTAGTACCTATACCTCTGTCTATATCTAAATCTGTCTGTCTATATAGGCTAAGTGGAATGGAGGTAGTCAATCAGAAGATAATCACTGTAAGGAGTGTGTGTGTGTGTGTGTGTGTGTGTGTGTGTGTGTGTGTGTGTGTGTGTGTGTGTGTGTCGCTTAACCTAACTTTTAAAGCCCTCGGATAGCTATCAGGCCAAATCCCAATGTCCTGTCTTACGGTACAAAAAGTAATCTATCATAATCTAACCTATCCTGTCCTAACCTAACCTAACCTACCCCACCCCACCTTTATCAGCCGAAACTATCCAAACCTAACATATCGATGAGGAATATGGAATTTCACCAAAAGTAAGACGTGCATTAGAAGAGTTTGGTCAAAAGTTTAGCTACTGGTGGTAACTTGTGTGATATACCAAATCTAAGTCTTTAAGGATTTTACAGTTAAAATATTGAAACTGTCTAGTACCTGTGGTCGTCTATGAAACATATAAAAAATATCCTGAGAAACGCTCATTCCAAAATGATATCTTGAAGACTCTCATCCGTGTGGTAAATTATTAATAGTATATACGTCGCACTGTATTGTAGTATTGGTGGGGCCGCTCACCATCCACTTGCGCGATATAGTGCTGCTCTTGGGAGACTGCCCTTTCCTTTCTTCCTTCCTTATTTCCTTCCATCCTCTTCTGTCTTTCTTTCCTTCATTCTTTCCTCTTCCTTCTGCCTATGGATGGCTCTACGCTGGGTGGTAACCATATAACCCAATTATGGCGCCTGGTGGTTTAGAGAGTAATTAAGGTGCTCCAGTCGGATTGAGTCTGTGCAGGTTTATATCCAAGGGATGATTGGGTTTGTTGCTCACGTAATGCCACTTACGGATGAGCGAGGGTGGTCACTCTCATCTTAAATGTCAGGACCAACTTGCCTAGCCCCGGGCTCCGACGCTCCTTATAGGGCAGCGCAGGATTAGATGATGATGATCAGGATGATGAGTATGTAACACAGGTAAGGTGCTACAATGCCTCCCTCCTAAGACATCTGCTGTACAGTAAGAGAGTATACTATACTCTTATTACTTTAACTTGTCCTGCTATCTCTCCATCCAGGATACTGAGTTGGAACATAAAATAACACAACAACACCATGTTCGTCACGAAGTTCCTTCAAATATACGTTCCATATTAACGTGTTTGTGGAAGACATGGGAGTAGCATTAATCTTCACTGCCCGTCCTCTCTCTCTCTCTCTCTCTCTCTCTCTCTCTCTCTCTCTCTCTCTCTCAAGGCAAACTGGCTGATTAATGCTTTCCCCACCTGCATGACTGCGGCACACATATAGAGTCAATACACAATAGATCACAGACGCCACCACAGCCACGTCTAAAATTATTATGAAGCTGGTGGAGTGACAGAGACAAATGGTGGCAACACCATACACACCTGCTTGCTTGTACAGTCACTCTTTCCCCCAGAGGATAACCTGGTCCTACACTGAACCTTATATTGACTGATGAAGACATAAGTGCCCTTCTTTGCCATAACATATCGAATTAAGCATGAAATAGCCTAATCTTCGCAATCTAAGTTCACAAACACGATTTCCATTGATGCCGCTGTAAGAATTAATTTACGAGGTTCACGGACAGACGTAGTGAAGCTTAAAATGAACAGTCATCAATGATTACACAGAATGGGACAGAAGTGCGCCTGGTACAGCACTGCATTAGCTTCACACATGGAGTATGTCCATCACTTCCCTTCCTGGCTCATCATATAGAGTCATCTTTGGGTGGGATACATTTCAAACCTCTCTTAACTTAGGAATCTTGGTCGGAAAGGGGAAGTGAAACATTAGACGAACGTTTGTCGTGAATGAACTTCACACTGCAACAAATATTTTGCTAACTCTGCATCTCTCTTGTCACTATTCATCCAGCAACACAGTTGGGGACCTGGATATAACATCGACTATTGAAGGTCGAATTCTTGGAAAACATTAGAAATTAGCTAAAACTGATTGTCTGGCTTCACTACCTTCGTGTGGTCGATAAGAAATAATTTTAAGCATACATATGTATGGATAAACTACCGCATAAAAGTCTTTAATACCAAAGGTATTTTTGAGCTGCCATGAGTGTGATTTATTTCTGCTGTCCTCTGATCCTGAAAAAAAAAAATAATAATCCGTGATGCACTGAAATAATTACCGATGATGATAAAAGCTTCAGCACTTGGTGGCCATATTCCAAGCGCATTTGAGGTTTCCTTACACATTTTTCTGAAAGATTTATTTTGTATGTGACACCCTCTTAAGCATTTTGTACTTTTCTCTGACAAATCATTTGGGACAGTAAATATATAAACAACTCAACAGATAGTATCAAGATGCGATTTGCGTAATAAAGCGCAGTAAAATCGATGCATCGAAGCCTCCAGTGCCACGAAGAGTACGGCTCTTGGTACGAAGGAACCCCTTAATGTTTTTGAGTGTGCATCATAAAGATCTCCAGTCATATTTGATGTAGGTCTACTTAGAACAGGATGGAACTATAGATACAACCCCATTCTATATAACTTTCAAAACATTCCACGAAATCCTCGTCTCTGTTTTAACTACAACACTCGTGACTGGATAAAATTCAGTGCCCCTAACTTAGCCTCCTTGACCGCTTCTCTGCCACTAGGCTCTGGGGAACAAGCCACAGAAATAACAATAATAATAATACTGAAGCAGCGGGATATATACTGAATGAAAGGCGAGGGTTTGTGACTTTGTGGAACCTGACAAAATTGGTGATTCTCTCTCTCTCTCTCTCTCTCTCTCTCTCTCTCTCTCTCCACACACACACACACACACACACACACACACACACACACACACACACACACACACACACACACACACACACACACACACACACACACACACACACACACACACACACTATTTCCAGCGGATAGACGACCATAAGTGCTTAGCCAACAGAAGGCTATATTTTTCTTAACGAGTACTAGAAGAGTGCTATGCAGGATGTCTAATACACCTTAAACCTTGGGGCAAAATTAGTAAAATTGATACCAGTAATATACATCATTAACCATTTTAGTAGAATTGTCTCGTTTGTATTTTATTTGTACTATTACCACTTCTATAAGAGGCGGAGTTAACAGTAGCCCTCATCTGCCCTTTGAGGATCTAACTCATGCAAGGCCATCACTCAGATTGGGCTGTTCTAACACCCTAAGCTACTAAAAGCAGAATAGGTATAATATTAGGTTAACTTTTGTCACCAGCCTTATACCAGCCTTGCCATGACATAACACGCTATTAATGTTAACACCCTCATTAACCTTAATCACCTCTTTCATAGTTAAATTAAGTGTGGTAACTCAGTGAGGATGGAACCTTATGCAAGTTTATGAAAAAATGTAGATGAGGTGAGTTAGGTCATATAATCTCTGTGATACAGGTGCAGCATCTTCTCATCATAGCAGTGTTGTAATACTCATGTGTGGAAAGAGAGGCAAAATATAACCTTTGGATTTCTTGTAGTTTTCCCTTCCTTTAACATAACCTTAAAAAATAATTACCTTTATTATAACTGAATTTTTAACTACTTTTAAACTGAGGCTTAAAACAAATAGGCTAAAAGTTAAAAATAGTAACACTGCGAAAGAAACAAAAAACTGATTGATCCTATTATTCAGACGTCTACTGCATTTGTTCTAACATGCCAAAGATCTCTAACCATTTTCAGCTTCGTTGATGACCATGTTTAATTATACTGGAGGGTAGGTTTTACTAGTAACCCAAGAAAGTCATTCCTACCTCCATAAGAAGAGTTCATAGAGTTTTATGCGACCGCGACTTAATATTCAAATTATGGGAAAGACCCAATTCCGTCAGATGAAGACATGTCGACTATAGTATTGTGTGTTTGTGTGTGTGTGTGTGTGTGTGTGTGTGTGTGTGTGTGTGTGTGTGTGTGCTTTATCTATTTATCGCCATATATCCGTCTATCCGTCTATCTGTCTGTCTGTCTTCCTATCGCTCTCTTAAGTACTCCTCTTCATACGGACAGACCACATGCGCTAACTAACAGCAAAATTTATTCAGATTTTTTCCAGTCTGTTGGCCATTTATCATTTAATGCATTTAACCCCATCAAAATAAAAGTAAGAGTGTTTCAGGTCAACTCTGCTGCAGTGGGAATAACGAGCTACTGTCACCCAAACCGTCTCTTCGTTCAGTGGAGGCAAATTTGGACAAAAACATTCTCTTCAAGGGGAAAAAAAAATAGGTAACGTTATGTGTGGATTCTGTGTACAGAGTCCAGTGCGTTTAGGGATATTTGGACAGGTATTTTCTTATCCACACGGAGCCAAACTGTCACAGCATTTGCACCCTCACCATAACGACGGTTTTGTCATTCTATTCCTGCAACCTACAGGCAATGTCTATATTTATTTTTCCATTTCGGGCCAGATTCCTTTGAGCGATTTTGTTAAGGAAGTCTACATCTGATAAGTACGTCTCGAAAAGTTTCTCCTAAACTACATAAAGTGGTCCGGTGGAAGAAGGTATTGGTGAATGTATTAGCCAACGTAGTATACGGGTTTAATGATGTGACGTAAATAGCGACTTGAGGGATGGTGCGAACATCCTGCCACTAACAGTGTTCTCTGTGTCGCTGACATCTCAAACTGTTGTGCTTCGCCACATCTTGCAATGGGGATAATTACTATGCCTACCTGTCAGTATATGGATACACACTATAGTCTATTTGATTGACCTGTGCACCTGAGATATACCTGTATGGGGCCAGTAGGGTGTGTTTGTTTCGCGGCTGCTGATTGGCCGAGGATGATGTCATGGAAGTAAATGCATTCATGTACTGTAATGCAACATGCGGACATGGGTGTACGCCATGAGTGAATAATTTGCTTCAAACATCACTCATCGTTTTATGAAACTTTATAATCAAGTGTAATTTTCTTTGATAACATTAAACTTTTAACGCTAATTCTGACCTTTTCAGCTTCGGAAATTATTCCATATTTAATCTGCATGGTTGTAATAAAGGCAGTTAAAAAATATAAATATAGATGTGTTAAAATAAGAAGAGATGTAGATTTAAATAATCGGCGGCCAATCAGCAGCCGCGACTCAAACACACCCTACTCGCCCTATACATCTCAGCTACACAGGTCAATCAAACAGGATATAGTTTGTGAAAATTTTTCTTTATCCACGTTAATTGATGTACGTACTCGTTAAAATACATATTTCTGTATCACACACACATACACACACACACACACACACACACACACACACACACACACACACACACACACACACACACACCTCTTTCCTTCGTCAAGAATCCCTCCATCACTGCCACCTGCCTTCTCTGACTCCTCATCCTATAGCTTCACCATCTCTCCCCCTCCCTCCTACTCATGTCTCCATTTCTCCTACCTTTGCCCCCGTCCTTCTATACCCTTTCACCTCTTCCTCTCTCTCCTCCATCCCTGCTTGTCTTTCTCTTACACATCTACTCCTCTCCTTCCTCCCATCTCCATCCTTACATATATTTCTTCCATCCTCCCCTCTTTTCCTCCTCTCCCACTTCCTCCAGCATCCCCTCTTCCATCTCCCTCTCCCTCCTATACGCCACCCTCCTCTGTATCGGAAATTTTGGCGGATGAGGATGGAGGTCAGACGATATCCCTGCGGCCGCTGCATCTGATGGTTCATGAGCACCAGTCCGTCCCCCGGCCCTGCTCACTGACTGGCTGCTCGGCTTCGGGTTGTCTTTCGTTTTTTCCCTCTCATCTTCGTCTTCCTTTTTTAACTCTTTTTTTTTTTACTTTGTTACCGTTAATTATTTTTTTTTTGCGCCTTTCCCTATCACTTTCCATTATTTCTCCTTTTTTTTTTTATCACTTTATTTCATATTTTCGTTTCTCCCTATCCCCTTTTTATGTATCCTTCTCACGCTTTAGATTTTCTTTTGTTTTTGTCAGCTCTCGTAAGTGACTCTCATTGTCGGTAACTTGTGTTATACACTACACATCCTGGATAAATGTATGTGTTTTAGCAGCCGGCATACACACGCCAGTCATGGAAAGGCAGCTCTATTGTGCATCTGTGGTTCTAGAAAGACAGCTGATCCGTAGAGCCGAGGAACCTTTTCTGCCAAGGGGGAAGTGACCTGCTCCCAATCACGTCTTCATGCATGAGTATGGGAGTGGTAGGTTTTTGTGGTGCTTGGTGTGGGCTGCATGTGCAAGTGTGTTTTGAGGTGGCTGTGTTTCTGTGTGAGAGTCTGTATACGTCATCCAAGGAATCTTGACTTGGTGTTGGCGTACGAGACCACTTGAAAGGACACATTACAGTATACATAAATATCTGCCACGGAGATTTTATTATTATTATTTTTTTTTTTGGTGTCCCATTCCTTCCTTCGTATTCCTTTAAAAATTTGTCACATTTTCATTTTTCATGTACAGTGAGCATCATAAGTTGCGTTAACTCTACAGTACAAGTGCGAGCTAGTGTGTATTTTTCTTGATGTGGGAGATATTATTTCTGTAGATTATGACTTGAATATTCACAGTGTAATTTTGTTCATATTACTCCAGGAATGAGACATATTGCTGCTAATTCTCTCAGACTAATTCTACTTTAGGTGAGGTGTAGGATTTCTATCTATCTATCTATCTATTGCCAGACGCCATAATCCCGTAAGGGGTGGCCATTTGACTTTGAGTTATTGGCTTTACGGGGAGGGGCACTAACCCTCCACCAACCCACTTGTTGACACGTAGGGAGCACGTATGGGTTAGTTATATGGTTACTACCCAGCGTTGTATAAGGTTTCTTGGCTTACAGGAAACCATTTGGCTTGTCACTCAATGTAAAGCCACCTGAAAAGGAAAGAGGAGTAATAAAAAGTGACAGGAAAGATGGGAGAAATAGGAAGAGAGGAGGACAGACACAAAAAGAGAATGATAAAGGTGAAGAAAGAAGTAGGCAGCACTACATCAAGTGAGTGGATGATAGTGAGAAATAGGGAACGAGGAGGGCAGACATGGGAAAAGAGTGATAAAGGTGAAGGAAGAAGTAGGCAGCGCTATATCAAGTGAGTGGATGGTGGTGAGAAATAGGGAACGAGGAGGGCAGACATGGGAATACACTGATAAAGGTGAAGGAAGAAGTAGGCAGCACTACATCAAGTGAGTGGATGATGGTCGCCACCTTGAAATCATATCTATTAATCCTTGAAGTAGTCGGCCACCTCCAATATTTTGCTCCGTTGCCGCTGTGTTGGTCTCTTCATTACCGTATGTGTTGTGTCTTTGGCCTTCTCATATTTACACTGAGTTCGGCAGGTTCCTCGTGCTCCATCTCCTGTTTGGCTTTGTTGAGTGACATGTCTTGGTGCTGTGGAGGAGCCAAATAATGCCACTCCTCATGACATCACCAAATAATGCCACTCCTCATGACATCACCAAATAATGCCACTCCTCATGACATCACCAAATAATGCCACTCCTCATGACATCACCAAATAATGCCACTCCTCATGACATCACCAAATAATGCCACTCCTCATGACATCACCAAGTAATGCCACTCCTCATGACATCACCAAATAATGCCACTCCTCATGACATCACCAAGTAATGCCACTCCTCATGACAAACCTTGCCCCGGTGTTCTTTTGGCCTCTTGCACTGGTACCCTAAGTGCACCAGTGAAGGGTGTTGCCAGGACTGACGTGTGCGCGGGTACTTAGCGTCACCCTCGTTGGATGGCTGCCACAGACACTGCCCCTCACTGACGCTATGTTTATTATCATATTCTCTCAGTGGCAACACTTCCACAATGGCTGGAGTGTCGTACCATGAGCACTGACCCCCTGCTGTGGTGGTAGGTGAACCTTTAGGTCACCCCAGTCCTCTGTGTTCAATCAAGCCACCTCCAGCCCCGTGTGTGCATTGCCTTACATGGCCGTGCACAGTAAACACCCTGGAATGTACTGGTATTGTGATGAGGAGGGGTGGACTGAGATGGTTTGGGTATCTGGGGAGGGTGGGGAATGACAGATGGGTGTAGAAAGCGAGAAGTGTGTTGGAATGATCTCCTGACTGAATGGCTACATCAGACTGATAGTGTTTGGTGGGAACAAAATCACTTTTATTGCTGTGTGGCAACTACAGTATAAGTGCCATGTCCAGGCCAGCTGTACTGTGCTATCACAGCTTCGTTTTTCGTCTCGTTTCGTTTATAAAGGCTCCATCCTGCTTGCATGCATCGGCCTTGGTCACATAATGGCGGCTCTCCATGATGCTTGCTCTCTGGCAGCCTCCCTATTCAGTCCCATATCCCTGAGGTCACACTCATTGACCTCGCCCCAGGCTTTCTTCGGTCTGCTTCTCGCAACCCTAACCCTAATGTTCACACATCTCACTTTCCGTTGCCTTATTACTTGGCAAATTATTGACAAGGCCAGAGGTCAGCAACCCTTAAGGCTAGAAGAGCCAATTATTTTAAAGTTCCATAAAAATGTAGTACCCTCAGAGCCGCAGTACAAAAATTTGTTTCATAAACCGAAATCTATAGTACTTCTAAATCTAAACATTACGGTGATATTGTTCGATCTACTTATATTCACAAAGCTAATCTCTCTCTCTCTCTCTCTGCATAAGTTCAGCTTAGGAAAGACATTTGGTTTGCATTTCTAGAAATCATACCGATTGATGACTATAGATCTTTTTAAAGTTGAATTTAAAAAAAATCTAATGTTGCCTTGCATGTGTTATTTGATGTCTTCGTTCGGAAAGAATAAATGATTATTTATGAAGCTCCTGGAGCCGCAGAAGTGTCCTAAAAGAGCCGCGTGCGGCTCTTGGGTCGCAGGTTGCTGACCACTGAACAAGGCAAATGCTGAACACTTACGGTCATATTAAAAGTGTTCAGGAACGACAAAAGCAATTCTCGCCGCAAATCGTGTGTAGGTGAACAATGAATGAGTTTGGCATAGTAAGATGGCCAGCATCACTTCACAATTAGAAATTATAAACGGATGTAATCAATTCGTGCTTAGCCTTTCACTCTCCATCCCCCCAACTTACACCTCCCTCTCTCATACGTCTCTCTACTCCATCCCTCTATCTCCTCCTCGATCTCCCCCTCCTCTCCCCTCCTTCACTTCACTCACATACACTCTTTTATCGTGCAGGGATAGACTATCGAATGTATTAGGTACATGGTTAGTCACTTTATTATTTGTCGTGTGTAGATAAACTTATGTCTTTCTGTCGCTTAATTAGTTACAGTTTAACATTTACTGAAGATTTATTTTGGTATTTTAATCATTTAACTTCAATACACTCCAATCAGGATATGTTTTATTTCATGATTCATAGTACACCTGCTATACTCATAATACACGAGTATACCATAACATTTGTTCAACAATTACGTTTTCTTTCATTGTGTATTTTACGATAACGCTGAGACAAATAAGGAAGTAAAGGAGCGTTGTGGTGTTGATGTGGATGTGGAGTTACGTGAAGAGACAGACAAAGGAGTAGCGTAGAGTTGTTGATGTGGATATTGAGTTAATGGAGACAGACAGACAAATGAGGAAGTAAAGGAGCGTTGTTCTGTTGATGTGGATGTAGAGTTGCGTGGAGAGACAAGCAGACAAATGAGAAAGTGAAAAAGCGTTGTGTTGATGTGGATGTGGAGTTACGTGGAGAGGCAGACAGACAAATGAAGAAGTAAAGAAGCGTTGTGGTGTTGATGTGGATTGGGAGTTAACAGAGATAGAGAGACAATGAGGAAGTGGAAGGTTGTAGTGGTGTTGATGTGGATTTGGAGCTGCATGGAGGGACAGACAGACAAACGAGGAAGTAAAGGAGAGTTATGGTGTTAATGTGGATGTGGAGTTACGTGGAGAGACAGACGAACATATGAGGAAGTGAGGGAGCGTTGTGGTATTGATGTGGATGTGATTGAAAGTGTTGGGAGAAGTACCTTGAGATCATTTGGCCATGTGGAGGTAATGGAGATTGAGAGACTGACTAGGAGAGTGTATGTGAGCGAGGTGCAGCGTGAGAAAGGGAGAGGGAGGCCGAGGAAGAGGTGGAGGGATGTGGTGGAGAGAAAAAAGAGGAAAGTGTGAGCAGGAGGGAAGACAGACTGATGCTGAAGGACAAGATGACATGGAAGCTGTTTTTGGCAAAGCACTTCTTCGTGACTAGCATCATATGAGAGTTTATTTCACGTAGCTAAGTGGCAGAATAAGGCAATGCTTCGGCTTCACTTACATAGCACTTCTTCGTGACTAGCATCGTATTCCAGTGTTAATCTATTGTTATATCTCAGCAGTGATGATGGAGATTGGGCAATAAATACGATAATCATTTCGTTTCAATTTTTCTTTTAGTTTCGTTTCGTTTATAAAGGCTCCAACATGCATGCGTCAGCCTTAGTCACCTAATGGCTGTTCTCCATGCTGCTCGATCTCTGGCAGCCTCCCTGTTCAATCCCTTATGATCTCGTCTCAAGTCTTTTTCGGTCTGTCTATCGCAACCCAACCCCCAACATTAACACTTTTCACTTTCTGCACCCAATAGTCATCCCCCGTCCTCTCCACATGCCCAACCCATCTCAGTCTACCCCTCCTCATCACAGCACCAATACACTCCAGTCCCATCCTTCCTCCCAAACCATCCCAGTCTATCCCTCCTCATCACATGACCAATACACTCCAGTCCCATCCTTCCTCCCAAACCATCTCAATCTACCCCTCCTCATCATAACACCAACACACTCCAGTCCCATCCTTCCTCCCAGACCATCTCAGTCTACCTCTCCTTATCGCATCACCAACACACTCCAGTCCCATCCTTCCTCCCAAACCATCTCAATCTACCCCTTCTCATCACAGCATCAATACACTCCAGTCACATCCTAACCCCCAAACCATCTCAATCTATCCCTCCTCATCATAACACCAGTACATTTCAGTCCCATCCTACCTCTCGACTCTTCAATCGTACACTCAGCCCCCCCAGGCCTTGCACTCAGGGACGCACTACACATCCACCTAACCATTGTCATTTCTGTACATTTGAGCCTGCGAATATCCTCTTCCTTTACTGCCCAGGTCTCACTACCATACAGCATTACACTATGAATATCCTCTTCGTTTACTGCCCAGGTCTCACTACCATACAGCATTATACTACGAATATCCTCTTCCTTTACTGCCCAGGTCTCACTACCATACAGCATTACACTACGAATATCCTCTTCCTTTACTGCCCAGGTCTCACTACCATACAGCATTACACTACGAATATCCTCTTCCTTTACTGCCCAGGTCTCACTACCATACAGCATTACACTACGAATATCCTCTTCCTTTACTGCCCAGGTCTCACTACCATACAGCATTACACTCCTAACACATGCTGCATACAAGGATCCCTTAGCACGGAGGGAGAGCCCTCTCAGTGTTAGGAAAGGCAACAGCTCCCTGAACTTCCTCGAACCACTCCTCACTCTAGCCACACAGGTTGCTCCATCATCATCATCATCATCATCATCATCCGGACCTCCTTTCCCATCTTAGGGACGGGTGAGGAGTAACAACGTTCAGAAAGCCTTGGTATGCCCAGTTCAATGAGCCAAGCTTCCATTCACTCATCATTCAAGCCCCCGGAATCCTGGCTCCATCATATAAGCAAAAAAAAAAAAAAACTTTCACAGATTTCTGTAGTTTCTCATATATCCATCTGATAAAGTCAGTTCGGACGCTGTCACGTTAAAAAGGGCTGCCAAATCCCTGGTTATGTGCTCCACACAACATTCATCCAGCCAGCTCGATCTCTTGTCCGTCCCTTAGCCTCA
>NW_027642056.1:90000-106555 GCF_032717465.1 Coenobita brevimanus
CGGAATGGACAGAAGTGATTAACAAGAGGAAGAGGACGAACAGGAGTGCTGAGTCAGATCCAAGCGACGACGAGGAAGACAGTGGCAGTAAGAAGGTGAGAAATAGATGTAACAGTGAAGAGAATAGTGGAATAGAGCTACGTGTGTCGGGGACATCAGGTGCAGCGTCATCACCACGTGGACCAGCAGTAGAGGTCAGGCAGGGTAAGACAGAGGCATCCTGGGAATAGAGTGAGGCTACTATTCCCGAACGACACGGACCTCAAATACCACCAAAAACTATTATGGACAGTCAAACTTGCCAGAGCACACAGAAAGTTTGAAGCTTTGTTCAAAGATGGGAAGAATCGCCCTTACATCACAGTAGGCAGCCAAGAGGCGGTCGATATGCTCACCAAAACTGGGTACGAGGGTATAGTCCTGCAGGTGCCAGAAGAGAGAGAAAACATACCAAAGTTATCGTCTTCAATTATCCCTTAGAACTGGACCCACAGTTCCTTCTAGATGATGCAAGAGTTGTCTGGTCAAAGAGGCATGTAATTAGGGGCAAGGAGAAAAACCAAGTTGTTGCTTTAATGAAAGGAGAAATCCCAAACGAAATCTTCGTGACAGGGGCGGGCAAGAGGAGGCTGCGACCTTTTATTGAAGAACCCTCTTTCTGCCTTCGCTGCAGCAGATGGGGTCACGGAGCTTGGCGATGTCAGGAAGACCCGAGATGTAGATTCTGCGCCAGGAAGCATGAATCGAAGAGATGTGGAGAAAAAATCAAAGCTGGATCTAAAGTAGAACCTAAATGCTGCAATTGTTTTGGCGAGCACAATGCTAACTCTGCCCTATGTCCGAGGAAACCATACGTTGTGCGAGCTAAGGATCAGGAGAGGAGACCAGGGCGATGGCCTGAGCGGAGCAGCATGGTGCAAGAAGTCGGCATGGGTGGTGTAGGGCAGGCGTGTACCACAGAAGCGTGGGCGGCAGGGACAGGGAGACAGGTGTGGGGAGCAGGTGATGCGTCAGCGGCGTGGCCGGCCTTAGGCAGCACTTCAGCGCGTCCCAGGGGTGAGGCGAGTGATGGGTACTCAGCCCCACCTACCACCTGTGACGGTCACCCTTCACCCCCACAACTCAACTCCACAAACGAGGAAGTCACAGGAAATACTTGCTCTACTACCATGACAATAGGTGAGTCTATATCAAGTGAAATTATTAAGTACATGAAGAACCTAGAGCAGAAAATTGACACCATAGACAAGAGAGTGAGTGCAATATTAGAAACGTCCTTAGGAAAGAAAGTTGATGAACTGGAAAAGAAAGTAAGTGAATTATCACAAAAATACGACACTTCGGTCAGACCTAAAACCAGAGAGAAGAAAAAAGAAAGCAGGGGAGTGATGACTTGCCCTGAGGTAATACCCCAGGCAAAACCCTCTGTGATATCCATTGGTATTGATGTAAAGAGCCTTCTTGCCAAATGTAACAGTGATAGGAAGAAAGAAATACTAATGAACAGTTGGCGGGAACTTCAAACTAACCTTGATACAGCTACCACAATCCTTGAGAGAATAACTGCTGATATAGATGAGGCTGAGGATATGATAACTAATGATGGGCAACAATGAACTTAATGTAGTTACATGGAATGTAAATGGAATAAGAAACAGAGTAGCTGATATTCACTATTATGTAACTCAAAACTCCACTGATGTTATTTTACTGCAGGAAACGGGAGATAGGGGTGAGGGTGCTCTGCTTAAGCTGAATGGGTATCAAGGTTACCACTTGCCAGCCGGAGAAGGGATAAGGGGTTTATCCACCTATGTTAAAAATTCCATACCGTCTGAGGTAACAGCATATCCTAAAAAGAAGAGGGAATAGAGAGTATGAACATAAAGATATTTCTACAGGGCGGAGAGTTAAATATCGTGAATTTATATGTATCAAAAAACTGTTTTGATGTTAATTATATACCAGACAGCATTTTTAATGACCTAACAATACTCGCAGGGGATATCAATGCCAGACACAGATCACTTGAAACGGGAGGTGGTAACAATTATAACGGTGCTGCATTTGTCCAGTTTCTACAAGACCACCCTGATGCACTGCTTCTGGGTAATGCTGATGTAACACATGTCAGGGGGGGACGATTGGACTATGCTTGTATATTAAATGGCCAGGGACTGAATGGAGAGTGCCAGGTAGTGCCGGAATTGTTAAGTGACCATTTTGCCCTTAATATAACCATACCATTGGAAAAACGACTAAGACCACAACATGGCAGGAAAAGAGTAGTTTTACCCTCAAAGCAAAAGGACATTGACAAATTTATACAGAACATAAAAATGTGGTACAGTAACTATCAGCCCAGGGATATAGACACTTTCTATGAGGATTTAGTTAAAGAAATAGAAGCATCTCTGACCAGGAAGAGTAGTCAGCCACGCAGCTTTATGAAAAAGAAATATTCCTACGCAGATGATCGTCAGTTACGGGAATGGGATAAAACATTAAGAGCTGCGCACAAAAAGTGGATACGGTCAGGAAAAGATGAAGCAACAGGCCGAGTAATGCTAGAAACGGCCAAACAGTGCGGTAAGATGCGCAATGAAGTAAGGGGGGAATACTGGGAAAATTTTGTAAACAGAGTTGGGCAAAGTAAAAATGTACATGAAGTTTGGAGGGAAGTAAACAGGGTTCGGGGCAAAAGAAAAAAGGATATACTGCACCCAAGGCCTGAGAGCTTGGCCAACGAACTCATAGACAAGTGGTGCCATGCTGCCAGCAGTGACAGCCTACCAACAGAGGTCAAACAGGCGGTGTCCAGCTGGGAGCAGGAGAGAAGACACACAATCATTTGTGCACTGAATAGGGGTGACCAGACTTGTGTAGATATTACAAGGGATGAATTGTTGCAAGCAGTTAAAAGAGGTAGATCAACCGCGCCGGGGGAAGATGGTATTACATATGAGATTATAAACTGCCTGGCAGCCATCCACGACGGTCCACTGCTCCATTTATTCAACATGAGTTATAGGGAAGGAAAATTACCAAGGGCATGGAAGAGGGCACTGATAATACCAATACCTAAACCGGGTGGGGGTTTTAGACCTATTTCTCTAACATCATGCTTTAGCAAAATGATGGAAAGAGTTCTGGTAGAAAGACTGCGATATGTCATAGATGAAACAATACATGAATCTCTCTATGGGTTTATTAAGGGGAAGGGATCTGCGGGAGCTATGATAAATTGTCTGTCGAATGAAAATGACTACTGCCGAACATTCATTGACTTAAGAGGCGCATTCGACAAGGCAAATGGTGAAGTGATTCTGTACGAACTTGCGAAAATGGGAGTGTCTGGGAGGCTGTTACATTGGATCGGGGATTACTTACATGGCCGGCGGGCAAGGGTAGCCTATCAAGGAACTGAATCATCCGAAAAGAGTATGGAGCTGGGAACACCACAAGGAGGGGTTCTTAGTCCAACTCTTTTCAATGTACTAATGAACAGAATTGCTATAGAAATATCTGGTGTGGCGAACCTCACCATCTATGCAGATGATATTCTCCTGCAAAGTAAAAGCATGAAAAAGATGCAAACGGCGGTGACAAATTTTGCACAATTATCACGGAAATTAGGGCTCATCATTAATGAAGATAAAACCAAGTTCATGTGCAGATCTAAAAAAGAAGAGAAACTGACAGTAAATAATGTAAACATAGAGAGGGTTAAGAGCTATAAATACCTCGGGGCTTATGTTGGGTACTCGGCCGAGAGTAAGGAGGCAGAACTGAGATACTTGATAACTCAGTGTAAAGCTAGATTAAGACCACTTAAAGCTCTCGCATGGAGTGGAAGAGGCGTAGGAGTACCTGTCTTACGAATGCTATACATAAGCACAATAAGATCAGTAGTGGATTATGCGGGGCCTATACTCTCTTGCTTTGATGACGGGAGGCTTGAGAAATTAGAGAAAATCCAAAACGAAGCAATGAGGACCATTCTAAACTGTCCTAAAAACGCTATGATTTGTGCAATGAGGCTAGAGCTAAACCTACCTACCTTAAAGGACAGGATTGATGAAATCAGTACTATGTCTGCTGTGAGACACCTTAGAACTAAAAGTGGAGAAAGACTACTGCCTTGTATTAATAATGCACTTAGATCAGGGACCTCCCGTCATCTCAGGAAGAGGGTTTACGTGAAGGGACTGGTTAACCGTCTACAGGCATATAGTATTGGTGGCACTGATGTGGCCCCTGTAGTCACGGTCAGACAGGCGCCATGGCAGGATGGAAGAATTAGTGTTATTATAAAACCCTTGCCGCATAAGAAAAATTCGTATGTTTGGGGAGAACTCAAAGCTCACTATGAGGCAGAGATAAACGAGCTAGCTAGGGAAACTGCCATACATGTGTACTGTGATGGTTCGGTAACTAGCGACGGCAGAGCTGGATGTGGTGTTGTGGTTAGGAATTTTGCAGAAAACGGACGACTTGACGATGCGGAGTACTGCTATAGACTGTCCTCCCATGTCTCTTCCACTCAAGCAGAGTTGTATTCCATAAAATTCGCCCCTCACCCTGCTGCAGGGAGGGGATAAGGATGTATTTGTATTTACCGACAGTCGAGGGGCATTGGAGTCACTTACTAGTAAGCAGCCAGTACTAGAAAATGTTGTTGGTGAGTGTAAAATACTCATTAGAGAGATAGACAAACAAATTAACTTTGTATGGATACCGTCACATGTGGGCATATCTGGCAATGAAAAAGCCGATCTTCTTGCAAGAAAAGGTACAGAGAAACAACACATAGATACACAGTGTAGAAGGACCATCAGGCAGATAAAAACCAGTATTAGGTGCCAACAACTAGAAAGTGACAAAGAGAAACAAATAGCCATATATAATGCTAGTGCAACCTTCAGACACTATGTACAAGTTGCCAATAACACCACCTATATTTATGGCAGACAATGTGCTAAATGGAAAGACAGTGTATATATCAGATTTAAATTAGGCTACAAATATTACTGGCAGTTGGGTGTGGCAGGTACCGAGGCTTGGAGACAGTGTAAACTGTGTGCCCAGCCCGATGCTCACACACTACAACACTATGTGCTCCACTGCCCCTCACTGGCACAATTTAGGAACCACCAATTATGTTCTGTTTCTGAGCAAATTGTATGGATGATAAACAACAAATTATCAGAGTTGCTAACTAAGTGCAAGAATTTAAGGAATATACTGTAACCTTGACCTGAATCGAATGAGTTATTGATTTTATTGAAATAACAAAATTAATCAATGTACAACATTTTAAACTAATATGTACAGTATGCTATACACCAAGGGCACAGCGTGGGAGCGGTGTGGTGGCGGTTGGTGGTTGGGGACCCAGGGGAGGGGGTAAGGTTTGGTGGTGACCTGCTAATCCCAACCCTTCCCCCATAATCTGGGGACTCCGGTCGCCGCAGCCTCCCTCTCCCGCACCCACACTCTGTAGCCTCACACTTGTATTTACAATGCGTTTTTGCTGGATGTATATGTAGATCACTATGTATAAGTTTTATGTGTGTACAAATGTATTACTGTTTGTGACCTCTGTTTCCTATTCCATTCACCGATCTTGTGTACGTGAATATGTATATACATATGGTATATATCAGTATGCTCAAACAAATTCCATGTAACTACATACAACAGCACTCTTTATACTCACTGTACAGTTTAATACATGGATTACTGTATATAAGATTACTAATTAGTCCGCTTTAAAATTATTGACCAATCACACGTACAGTATATTGTAATCTAATACATTAATAGGCTCGGGAAGATGACTACCTAAGTATCATCTTCCTTTTGAGATATTGTACAACTACTATTTTTATATGTACAGTATTGTGTATCTCAGTAAATGTATCAAATTCAAATTCAAAATGCCCTACCCTACCCTGCCCTACCCTACCCTGCCCTACCCTATCCTACCGTACCCTACCCGACCCTACCCTACCCTGCCCTGCCCTGCCCTGCTCTGTCCTACCCTACCCTATCCTACCCTGGACTGCCTTACCCCTACCCTACCCTACCGTACCCTACCCTGGCCTGCCTTACCTTACTCTATCCTACCGTACCCTACCCTACTCCACCTTACCCTACCCTACCCTATCCTACCCTACCCTACCCTACCCTACCCTACCTGCCCTGCCCTGCCCTGTCCTGCCCTGCCTTACCCTACCCTAGTCTACCCTGCCCTACCTACCTATCTTGTCCCTAGAGAAGCTCAGGCAGTGAAGACACGTGGGATAGAGAGAGAGAGAGAGAGAGAGAGAGAGAGAGAGAGAGAGAGAGACAGACAGACAGAGATAGAGACAGGCAGAGTGACAGACAGACAGAAAGAGAAAGAGAGACAGACAGACCGACCGACAGAGAGAGAGAGAGAGAGAGACAGGCAGACAGACAGACAGACAGAATGAGGAAGAGACAGACATACATACAGACAGACAGACAGAGTGGCTGGGGACGAGAGGCCAGAAGAGACGGGCTGAGGACGCGCCTGACGTATCATATTCTCTCGTCTGGCGCGAACCCAGCCCGATGAATAACATACACGCACACACATCACGAAGCATACACGTACAGTACATACACACGCATAGACACCTACACATATACGTCAAACACACTCACATACACACCTACACATGTACGTCACATACACACACGCACACACGTCATACTGATAAGACTGTTTATACTTACACACCTACACATGTACGTGAAATATACTCACATGGCTACACACACGCACACGTCACACTGATAAAATTGCACAAACACACACACACACACACACACACACACACACACACACACACACACACACACACAAGTATTCTAAGGTAGGACTTGATGGTGGGGAAAGGAGTGTGTGTGTGTGTGTGTGTGTGTGTGTGTGTGTGTGTGTGTAACACACTCTAACCTAGCCACACTCTAACCAAGGCAAGACTATGAATATTGTCCACTATACTCTTTTTACTCTAACTTGGCCTAAAACTCCCCTATTTCCGTCCTGAATGCTGAGTTGTAGCAATAGATGAACACTGGAAGATGATGCTGGTCACGAAGATGTGCTGAGGCAAGGTTGTAGAGCCATAGCATTGTACTTTCTGCCACTGAACTACGTGAAATCAGCTGCAAAAGAACGAAAATCTGGGCCAAGTGAAAGTGAAAAGAATATATCTCCCGCAGTTTATATATAATGTTTTTTTACGAACATTTATATCAACAGTTACCTTTTTTTCCTTCATATTATGTAAGAACGACGTCGAACCAAGTTTTTGAAAAGATCCAGGAATGTAAGAGTTCTCTGTGGTAAGAAATTAAGGAGAAAAGTGTTGTGGGTGTTGGCGGAGCATTGCGGTGAGATGTGCAGGCACACGCATGACTGTACACACACACACACACACACACACACACACACACACACACACACACACACACACACACACACACAATACTCTCTAATGGAACTTGCTGGTGGGAAAATGTGTGTATGTAACTGGTGGTGTGAGAGGTTGCCATGGTAACACACAGGCACCTCCCACTAGTCAACCAAAGACTTCCTTAGCGATATATTTTTGGACAAGGCTGATTAACATCCTTTTGTACGTTTCTTATGCAGATTATGGTAAAGCTTGAAGTATTTATACAGCACAGTAGGAGAGCAAGGTGTAATAAGCAAAATAAATCGCCAAGGGACAGGTGCTAGGGAGTTGTAGAATGAGTTTATAGCTGTAATTTTTACCAGAGCGTTCCATTAATACATCCATTATATTCCGGATCAAAGACTTTTATCACTGGAATGAATCTTTGTCTCAAAATACGTTATATGGGACACTATTCACCAGCCTCATGTTATCAATGGTGAAGGATGCTCATGCACAATATAATTATTTAAGACTAACTTAGTGTCACGTGGAAGGCTTATATATTCCCGATTCATAATCTAAACATAGTCTACCCCGTGACCGTTCTCTTATATCCCGTTCTCCCTTATCTCGCTTGTGCACTAGATGGCGTGAAGGTAATGGCCTCGCAGTTTTAACGTTGAGTCGTTACTCCGTAGCTTTTCTCCTCCGTGGAGTCGAGTACTTCATACTGATATTCATGCTTTCGTGAAGCTGTGGTGCTTCATTCAGAGTCGAGGTGAAATAAACCTGCATGAAATTAGTTAGTTAACTAGGAGCAATGGGACGTGAGTAACCTTGCACGGCGCTAGACCAGAGTCCATACGTGAGGGAGTAAGTTGGATAAATTAGTGACTGATGTTAGAGGACATCGACAGTGGATCCAGCCGTTGAACTAAAGCTTGATGTATCCAGTGGGAAGGTGGTAGTCGGATATTAACCATTTATGAAGGTATGTTCTATATTTACTACTTGTACAGCTTTATTTTGGACTTAAATTAGATAGTGATAGTTTTAAGAATAGGTGATAGGAGTGATCTGAGTGACACTGGTGGTTGAATATTTGTAAATCTGCATTTAATTCGTGTGTACAGCTGAAATGTTTATGTATATATTAATCATTGTTACGACAGCCACATATAGAGGGAGGTGGTTTTTGTTTTGGGGGTTGTTCGTAGGAAAGTGCTGGGCTGTAGCAATAACGACGAGTGGGGTAGGTCATCCAGGGAGTGGGTACGGTTTGGTGGGAACTGACTAGTAGTGATGAGAGGCGCGGTGCAGCATAGCCCCTTCCCTTGTCCCCTGTATTTTTCCATATCGTGGAGCAGTGGCTTTAAACTGCAAGATTAAGGACTGACAACGGGGTTAGTTAGATTTATAGGTACTTTTACATCAAGGTATTGACGAAAATAAAGACATCGTGAGGGAAATTGGTGTGGTTATATTGAAAAGTGACCTGTGTTCGTCACTTGCTTCACTTTTTCATTTTATTAGTTATGTATTTACCGTCACGTTTTTCGTGGCTAGCCTTTGATAGCTTGTTCTGTTCATGTTGTACTGTTGTTGGTCTGTTTTGACAGTGAACCTTAGTGTGTGTGTGTGTGTGTGTGTGTGTGTTTTAAGTAATGATCAATTTCTGTTCTACCAGCATTTATCCACCATATTCTCTCCTACACCCTGACCCTCTGACCCCCATATCCACATTTTGTCCACCATATTGGGTCGGTGGCTGGCACAATGTTGACTCTTCACTACACTTAATTACCGCCTCCATTGTTTTGGTACCTGCAGTATTAGTCTGCAATTTTTTCCAATCCGTCAGCTCTGATTGAATAGGGTTTGGGTCAATTAAATCGTCTGTGGTTTGTTCGTGTCGTTCTGGGAGGGTTACATAAAACTGTCATTAACTCCTTGAGGAAAAATCATGAACATTTATTGGTTTATTAAACCAGCAATGTCTAGCTGACCAGACTCCAATTGGAGCCAAGCAACCGCCCCTGCAGGGTGGTTCGTCTTGACTACAGTCATGACATTAAATTCCTAAAAATTAGCGTATTGTTTGTGCAGAACTAAGCTAATTCTTTCTTACGTCGTCCAACAAGTGGTTTCTTCATTCAGTGTATGTTTCGTTCAATGTTTACAAGATTTAATTGCTTATCATTGCTTCGTCTGGGATCGAACAGAAAGTTTTCCTCAGTTTTCATTCATATTCCACTTATCTCGTAATTAGGAGGAATGAGTATGTCTGAGAGGAATGAGTGGCTGAATGTCTGAAACACATTACACATTACATTGTACCAAAGTGTATTAATAATGCTTTAAACTCCACATGTGCCGTGGCTGCTCAGTCGAGTTGAGAAGACTGGTGAGTGGACGATGATGTCACTGCAAAACCAACGTGACCTGGATGGGTGAGAGGTCTCGGTAAAAGCAGTAGCCGGCACACAGCACTCGCGGACACATCTCCGCCTCATTTCACTCTCTCTCGCCCCTCTCATACCGTCTACTTCAAGAATTCCAGACTATCGATGCAAGTACCATCTCGGCAAGTGGCCTACCGCAGCCGCAGACAGCAGCAGTTTGTGGGAGCAGAGAAGGCTGAGCAAGGCGCCTATAGTGCAGTGATATTTGACTAACGTGTGGCCATAAAAATCCTTGTGAACCCATTAAGTTGTATGGATATGGAAAAAATGTGGAGAATATAGAAAGTGTGGTGGGATATAAAGTGGAAGATATAAGAAATTGCTAAGGACATAGGAAATAAAGGATAAGTGAACAAAGTTAGTAGAAGAAAGTAGTAAGGTATGGCCAGGAAATATTTTGGAAGAAATTGAGAATAACTATGGATTTAGCTATGAAAATAGCTATGTGGAGTAGACTACAAGTTGTCATACACCGTACACTTTACACAGTCATTCTCAGTTAATGTAGTTTTACGTGTGTATTGGGTGTGAATGTATTTACTTTGTAAATCAATACTGTTCTTTCACTTTCTTTAACCTATGCAGACTTACACAACTGTTGTCACTTATAAAAGGGGGGCCTGATTTGAGGAATATTGCATGTGTGGCGGGTAGAGTAATTCTTGAGACATGACTTTCCCATGCTTTGAAGTGATATTCTCCTGCAGCAGACGACGCCCCGCCATAACAAGGCAGTGGGAAGAGTATCGGTTTATTACCTGGATAAATGTCACATTTAGAACGGACTTTTTTAACAGGGGCACCATAGTCTGCTGCACATCGGCCTGTTATGTGGGTGTATGGTTACCACTCAGCGTTGCATATGGTTTTCTGGGTAACAGGGAACCATTGGGCTTGTTACGTGATGCACTCGCCTGAAGTGGGTAGAATAATAGACAGGAAGGATGAAAGATACAGGAAGAGGAGGACTGAAACAAAGAAGTAGGCAGCACTACAGGAGTGGATGTTGTTGCCACCTCTACCTATCAGCACGTTAGAGTATAATAAAACTTGTGTCACTGTTAAAAAGTATAATTTCATCTCTATAACCTTCTCCCGGAGAGGGTATATAAGCTGTCGGTGCAGTTTGGGGTCCTAAACTTTTGAAATGCCTAAAAACTTAAGAACATGGAGATTAAGTGATGGCGTTAATACTCCTAATTTTCAGAGGAAGGACACTAACCCATTACGGTGTTTCTATAAAGTGAAAAAATTGCCCTGTAGTAAGACGAGGCTTAGTCTAGGCAATGATGTTGACCCCTTCAAAAGCATGACATTTTCTAATTTACATGTCTCAAAATTATCTAACTTCATCTTTGGCTTTTTTTTTTCTTTTCAATTTTCTGTTGTAAAAGGCTTGCCGGCTTCTGGCCATTAGTTCCTTCTTCCCAGCCTGAAACAAATAGAGGGGGTTAATGAAGGCTATAACTACGACTATATATAACAACTACAGTCCGAAGAGTCTCTAAAGTCTTTTAGGGACAGCGTGAATAATTCGTCATAAGATTGAAAGGGGTAAGCATTATTGTTTTAATATTACAGGCGCCCTGGGTTTGTTAGGACGCTGATATACAGAGGGAATTTCGTAGCCAAAATATCTAGGAACCAATAGAGAATGATTCCAACAGAGCTTGATGCCTAGAGGAAAACAGGTCACGAATACCGGCGTGGGTGAGATGGGCAGCTGTCAAAAATAGCGACGTGAAAGGGGAGAGCAAGGAGGGGGGGAGGGAGGGGGGGACATGGAGAGCGATGGAAGCAGAGGGAGAGATGGAGGGAGAGGGAGAGTAAGGGGAGGGATGGGGAGATGGAGGAAAGGAGGGAGGGGGTAAAGGACAAGCAGAGACTGAGGAGAGAATATTTTACATAACAATGGGCAATAGCAAGAGATGCCTTATAACTATTAAACTCTGCCACTCGCACAAACGTTAGGTGATACTGGATATTAGTCTTGGACATATTTAGCTATATTATTTCTCCATCCCTAAGCAGCTTTTCTTCTTCAGACAACCTAAGATCACAATGTAACATCTGGCGCATTTGTGAGGGAAGATGAGAGAGACTGGCTGTTGTGGTCTACACGTAGTCAGGAAAGCAACAACGTAGGACAGATTTAGCAGTTTATTTCATCCTTATGCAAGATTTTTCGTGCTAGTCAACCTCAGGGCACGAGTAACAACTGGCGTGTCTGTGTGAGGGAAGATGAGAGAGTTGACAGTTGTAGTTTACACGCGAAGCCAAGCACGTGCTCCTGTCAGCTAGCGTCTGTGATTCTTGTTAACATTTACAGAGTCCATGTTACGGATCGCCGTCTTGATAACTCGTCCTTTTTAAAGTTTCATTGCTATCTTAAAAAAAAAAAAAAAAAAAAAAAAAGACTGTTTTGGAGGACTGTTGCTTAATATAGTTCCATTACTTGTTGTAAATTTGATCCTCCATTTTCTTCCAGTACGCAGTACCACCTGTATATAGAAATTACACCCCTGACTTAAAATGGTGCATACAAACACGTGTGAAAATGTTTTCATGCTTCTACGCCCCTTGTCGAATCATATTCTGGTGACGAGACATGCTAGTGTGCGTTAAGGTGCGTGTGCTTGCCTGTGCGTCTTGTAGAATCATGTAGCAATAGTGTGTCAAGGTGCGTGTGTTTGCCTCTACGTCTTGTAAAATCATATGCTAGTGACGGGACATGCAGGAGTGTGTTAGGGTGCGTGTGTTTGCCTTTACGTCTGGTAAAAACATATGCTGGTGACTGGACATGCAAAAGTGTCTCAGCGTGCGTCTACATGCTTCTCTTGTCTCCCTGTCTGCTTCACTGCCTGCCGAGCCTACCTCTTCCAACAACACGGAACACTGGAGGATATTAATATTCCAGTCAACGCAGGTGCATGTGCGTGCGTGCGTGTCATCATCATCATCATCATCGTCGTATTCGTCGTTGTCTTCCTCCTCCTGCTCCTCCTCCTGCTCCTCCTCCTGCTCCTCCTCCTGCTCCTCCTCCTGCTCCTGCTCCTCCTCCTCCTCCGTGGCTGTGTCTCCCTGCAGGGCAACACTTTACAAAAGGTGGTGTTCGTGCTGGCTGACGATACATCCTGAAACCTTCCTTAAATACCTTGCCTAATGGGTCAAAGTATCCTCGTGTGTTACTAAGGCAAAGTAAACGGATAATAATATAGCACTTAAAGCAACAATAAGGTGTGATACGCAAAATAATTGGCTTAAGAAGTGTTGCTGTCTGCCAAGCCAACAAGAGGGGCATAAATGGTGTGTCGTGTGGTCGTAAAGCTTAGTTAGTTACCGGGAACATCACCCACACTGTTAATGCCAAGCCTTTCTCCTCCCTGTCAGTGCCGCCGTCACCACCTTTTCCTCCCTCCCTCTTGTCTTCATTACCTGTCAGCCTTCGTCCCCAGGTGCTGAGGAGGAGCCTACACGTGGTGGCACTGTGCACTCATAGTTTCCTGCACCTCACCATGAGAAGGGGCTTGGTCTGACTCTTGTGAGAAGCTGTCTACCACACTGGGATTACGGATATCTACACGTTGCATGTACTGTACTGTACCTGTACGACGGTCCCGTAGGAGCAGTTTCTGATTGTGGTTGACGGGTCTGCTCAGCTAGACTAACCGATGTTAAGCAACAACCTGCTCTGTCTACCCGTCCGTCTGACTTCCTGTCTCATCCTTTGAGTCTCCTGTCCATTGGCAATAGCCACCATGCATTTCAGATAGCAGAACCCTCAGGCACATTAGTCATGCAGACATATCACTCGTATCTTCCTCATCTTCTGTTGCCATCATGCACTTCGGTAAACAGACTCTCCATGCACACCCTCCCCACGGCGAGGTGCAGGGAAATATATGGAGGTTTGGCTCGCGGATGCATGTCGCTGCTGCTCCACCCAGGGTGTCCAACGCCACCACGCACAGGCTTCTCATCAGCGCCAGGCAAAACATATAGGAATATATAGTATGCAGGCAAGAAAGCAATCTAGTTGGCTGGCAGGCTGACAGGTAGGCAGGTGGTGTTAAAAATAATATACAATAAAAAAAAGAAAAAGGAAAAGGTGACAAAAGAGGCAAGGAATACACAGTAAAATCTGAAAAAAAAAAAATGACAAAGAAGGCAAGAAATGTACAATGAAAAAAAATGACAGAGGAGGAAATATATATACACTGACGATGACTAATTTCTGGCCAGGGATGCCCCCTTTGTTGCTGTATACCCAGGTAAGAGGGTAGAGGGGGACGAAACGACCTCCACCCCCAACCCCCCCCATACCCCTACCCACCCATCCCCCACCCGTCATTCTTAACTCGCAGTTACATCTGAAGCTGATTTCCTGCTTAACATTCTTGGTGCCACTGCTGATACAAACATAAAACACTGGGACGTGTTACAAGTATATAATATAACCATCAACACGCCGCAGCAAGAACACAATGCTTTATGATGGTGACGGTAAAACAAACACGTTAACATTGGCCAACTCAGGCCTCGTGTGTTTGGTGCGCGCGCTCGCACACACACACACACACACACACACACACACACACACACACACACACACACACACACACACACACACACACACACACACACACACACACACACACACACACACACACACACACACACACACACACACACACACACACACACACACACACACACACACACACACACACACACACACACACACACACACACACACACACACACACACACACACACACACACACACACACACACACACACACACACACACACACACACACACACACACACACACACACACACACACACACACACACACACACACACACACACACACACACACACACACACACACACACACACACACACACACACACACACACACACACACACACACACACACACACACACACACACACACACACACACACACACACACACACACACACACACACACACACACACACACACACACACACACACACACACACACACACACACACACACACACACACACACACACACACACACACACACACACACACACACACACACACACACACACACACACACACACACACACACACACACACACACACACACACACACACACACACACACACACACACACACACACACACACACACACACACACACACACACACACACACACACACACACACACACACACACACACACACACACACACACACACACACACACACACACACACACACACACACACACACACACACACACACACACACACACACACACACACACACACACACACACACACACACACACACACACACACACACACACACACACACACACACACACACACACACACACACACACACACACACACACACACACACACACACACACACACACACACACACACACACACACACACACACACACACACACACACACACACACACACACACACACACACACACACACACACACACACACACACACACACACACACACACACACACACACACACACACACACACACACACACACACACACACACACACACACACACACACATGTACGCACCCGAGGCACGAGGCCTGGGATGGCCGTGGTTAACGTTTTTGTTTAATGT
This sequence comes from Coenobita brevimanus, assembly GCF_032717465.1. NCBI lineage: Eukaryota > Metazoa > Arthropoda > Malacostraca > Decapoda > Coenobitidae > Coenobita > Coenobita brevimanus. The sequence goes on from NW_027642056.1 coordinate 105,552, forward strand.
CAACTTTTGAATGCATTAATTTCTTGCTGCAGCGTGTTCATAGTTCTAATATATACTTTTGACCTATCCTAGTGTTTTATGTTTGTGTATTAGTAATGTGACTATCAGTGTAAAGTATGAGGTTAGCTTGAGATGTAACTGCCAGTTAAGAATGACGAGTGGGGGGTTGGGTGGGGTAGGGGTATCGGGGAGGGTGGGGTGCTGGGGTAGAGGCGGGTGGAGCTCGTTCCTTCCCCCCCTCCCGTCGTCTTCCCTGGGTATATAGGGGTAGGAAGGGGGTATATAGGGGTAGGAAGGGGGTATATAGGGGTAGGAATGGGGTATTTAGAGGTAGGAAGGGGGTATATAGGGGTAGGAAGGGGGCACCCCTGAGCAGAAAGTAATGATCGTGAGTGTACAATAGAATCAGCAAAACAAGAGGCAGACGAGAGAGGAAAGCCTAACATAAAGCTGAAGATGGGAGTAAAATCAAGAACCTAAGCAGGAAAACTTGGTGTTTGACAAAGTGAGGCTGACGGTGTTGACAATTCTTTATGACTTGTCTTTTACCTGCTCCTTTTTATTTTTCATATCTATTCATTCACTTTCATCTCTCTCATTCATTCCTTCATCTATTCTTCTCTCATTAATTCATTCGTTTCCCTTTCTTCGTCAGCCATTTTTCACTTCCATATGTCCTGATGTGACTGGCTTCCTCCCACGTGCAGTGAGAAATCTTAGTAGTACTGGTAGCTGATACAGCCTCAAGTTCATCTGAAATGTGAACCCAGTAAACACCTGGCTAAAGTTACCCTTCTGCTCCAGTCCACCATTACTCTTTTGGGGAATAGGGTGGCAACTGAGGGACGTTTGTGTGACCAGGCATCAGAGCCACGCGGTCTTATCGAAGCCACGAGGCCAAGACCCTCCTCTCCAGCACCTGTTATTGCTATGACAGGATTAACACAAAGAACAGCAAGCTTACCTGTATTTTTTTTATGGAAGGCTGCAGATGAGAGAGATTC
>NW_027642057.1:0-89637 GCF_032717465.1 Coenobita brevimanus
ACCATAGGTAATGGATCATGTGCACATGACATACATACATACATAGGCTAACCAGAGTTAACCCTAGGGGAAAAAAATATACCAAAAATACAAGACTACATTTTATCAGTACAAATTAAACCATATGGAAATGTAAATATAAGACATCCTTGATATATTGACCCAAAACTAGTAAAGAAATGGTGCCATTAGTACTAGTTTGGACTAAATTCTAAACAGGAACTATAACAGATTAGTGGAATTGGAGTCATTTGTATTGCATTATGAATTAGGGGCAACAAGGCCCCAATTAACCCTTGTTGAACAATCATGGAATGTCAACATGGCTGTCCAGCGAACGCAGCCATCTACCCTAAGTGAATGATAGTTGGTATTTATTGTACGTGCGTTTTCAGGTTTATGCTAATGATACATATATATGTTATGTACTGTAATGCATTTTGTATGTGAATTTATTGATACATGTGTATTGTGTCATTACAACATGTACACTCGCTCCAGAAAGTATCGGTGCAGAATATGTGTTAAATATTATGACACACTGAACAAAGGAAACTGGAAATTGCGGTTCTGTCCTCCCACACGCAGGCATCTCTGACGATAGATGACTGCTGTATCAGATACCTCTTATGTCCTTCATAATGAGTAGGCAATGGCCGTAAATGTTATAATATATACAGGTCTTAACGGGCTATCACTGCCACATGGTCGAATCATTCCCGATGACATCGGACCCACAGTGCACCGATACTCTCTGCAGCGAGTACACATATTACATATATGTATATTTTTCTATTTTCTTATCGGTAAAACTACATACACATTCATAGATACATGATTACATACATGCATACATTCTTGCATACATACATATATACGTAACCACAACAAAGAGACACCATACCCTCAAACAACAAGCACTGTCATCAATCACTTTTCACAAGTCAGCCATCTAAACCACCATCCCAAAGACCGGCGTATCATCCGACGTAAGCGACAGTTCCCCACAAACTCAGACTACGCACCTTTCACTTATAACCAGACGAAGCACGTCATTAACAACCTCAAGCACTCATCTGCCGGTGGACCAGACAACATAAGCAACATTCACCTTAAACACCTATGACCACAAGGCATACAAGCACTCGCCAACATATCAAACAACAGCTACTCATACAACATAATACCCAACATCTTGAAGCATGGCAATATCATCACTAACCCTAAACCCAACAAAGACCCCACGTTACCCTCGTCACATCGCCCCATCACACTCCTCTGCACCCCTTCTTAAGTCACTGAACGACTGATAGTACAACAAGTCACACCTCACATTCCCCTAGCCCAGTCACATCATGGCTTTAGGCCACTACACTCCACAAACACCCTTCTTACAGACCTTACACAGAGAGTTTTCGATGGCATGAATTCAGCTAGGCCACCACACAGAACAATCCTAATCACACTAGACATTAGCAAAGCTTTTGATGCCATCCCCCGCCACAACCTCACAAACAAAATACTCAAACATGCACAATAAGAAAACGATGGCTGGCAAACTACTTAGCAGGCAGATGTGCACACGTAACATTTGCCGGTCAGTCTTCTGACCCGTACACTCTTTAACCTATACATACACGACGTACCCACACCCCACGCACCACAGATACACATAGCTTGCTATGCAGATGATATAACAATACGCACCAAAACGCAAACACAGCTGCACACATCATTCAACGTTACCTCAACACTACACGAATGGTTCACCGCAAACAGGCTCAAACTGGCCCCAGCCAAATCTACAGTGACTCTTCTCACAAACTGGACAGCAGAAGTCACATCCCACACCTCGCCATAAACAACACTCCCCTACCACACACACACACAAAATCCTTGGTGTAAAGCCGGGTACTCACACGCGAACAGAACATCGTAACTTAACCCCGTCGTGTAACAAAAACGCCTGTGTGAACGGGACCTCGTAACGTCACTGGTAACACCCGAGCGAACATATGTTATGCGTTGAGCTTCGCTGCCGATCCACCAATTGTCGGTTTTTGCGCGTCGCATCAAAGGATGTTACAGGGTGAGGTTATGCAATGTGTGGACGGGACGTGTGTCCGACACCTATCAACTGGGTACAGCCGCTACGCCGAGTCTGCTCAGTAATCAGTATGAGGCTGGTCCCTAAACAAAAATATATGACACAGGTTTTTAGAGTAATGTACCACTGTGACTGCCCCCATTTTCTTTCCTTTCTCCTCTTCACTGTATGATAATGTATATAAATATACGCGGCAGCTGCGACAGGTAAACTTGCCATTGTGAGAACAACCTCCATACACGGACTGACTCCGACTGTTAGAGGTGGGACGCATGACAGTTCGCGACGCGACGAGGTTCGGTTACAGACTCATCATTTCCACACCTTGTTACCCGTATCGTCGTCGCCCAACACGGCCTTGTTACGATACGGTGTTCTGTTCGCGTGTGTGTACCCGGCTTAACATTCAATACATCAGTGTCATTTAAACAACACATCACAAACATTAAAAATAAAATAACACTAAGACTCAATGCCTGGAGGTCACTTGCCCATACAACATTCGGACACAACAAAGAAACCATCACCACAGTATACAAACAATACATACGTACAGTGATGAATTATGCAAGCCCTGCCTGGGCTTCTAACCTCACCAAAACACACTACAACACTCTACAGACCATACAGAACAAGGCCCTAAAAATACTCACACGCTGCACAGCTACCACACCCACAGCCTGGCACTGCTGAGCCACTCACGGACATTGAGGGGACTGGCACTGCCTCTTGTGGTATCACACTAACATTAGGAGGTGCCTTTTGTGGCGTCACTATAACACGAGTCAGACGTACCTGTATCTCCCACATTTTCAGTACATTGTATCACAGTCTCCGGTTCTTCACCATCCGTGTCAATATCGTGGCTATCTAGGGGTTCCATTATAATTTCCTAAGGGAAAATGGTACTATTGACCATATCCTCCAACTGCTGGTCAGTCAACGCCCGTGGTCTTGAGCGTGACATAATGACTTATCGTGACTGGTGTAAAAATAGAAAACAAAACACACACAAATTAGCCACACACACTGTTAGATGTTACGACTAGTAATATCAAACCATATTTCAGCTCTAGACACTCACTGATGTTCAGTAGATTAGCGCACAAGCGTAGGTAATGACTGTCAAAATATTTGTGACAGACAAGGTCTCCTTCACTATCGGTAACCCTGTTTCCAAATGGTACCACTGCTACTTGCCACGACGTAAATTTACGGAGGATGTGGGGATCACGTGTACTCCCTCGCATCTGATCAACGACTGCTGGTCCTACATGCCAGGCAGTGTCGCTATGAATGCTTCAATTAACGTGTTATTGGCGGAAGTTCAAAGCCCCGAATCACTGTGGTATCAATTGGATGCAGAGTTACTTGTCATTCGATCGTTATGTGCATATGACAACACACATACATTCATAGATACATGATTACATACATGCATACATTCTTGCATACATACATATATACGTAACTCAAGGTAAGGGATGATGTGCACATGACACATACATACAGACATAACCAAAGGTAAGGGATCATTGTGTACACATGACATACATACATTACTAAAATTAATGGATCGTATGCACATGACACATACATACATGTGTAACCAATGTTGATGGATTGGTATGTGCACATGGCATACAATTATACATACGGTACATAAATAACCAGAGTTATTGGATCATGTGCACGTAACACTATATACATACATACAGACGTAGAGTTAATGGATCATTATGTGCACATGCCATGGATACATGTGTACTTCACACCAGAAATTCAAGGCCTCATCAAACAACGGGACACACTACGACACTCCCCAACACTCCATACACAAGACACCGTACAACAAATACAAATGCAAGACCTCAACACTCAAATAAACAATAAAATATCAGAACAGCAAGCACAAAACTGGAAAAATTACCTCCAAACACTTGACCGCAAAACAAACATCAGCAAAGTCTACGAAACACTAAACAGCATCACACTTTCCAACAGCAACACCACACAATCACACGCTGTCATCACAACAAAGAGACACCATACCCTCAAAGAACAAGCACTGTCATCAATCACTTTTCACAAGTCAGCCATCTAAACCACCATCCCAAAGACCGGCGTATCATCCGACGTAAGCGACAGTTCCCCACAAACTCAAACTACGCACCTTTCACTTATAACCAGACGAAGCACGTCATTAACAACCTCAAGCACTCATCTGCCGGTGGACCAGACAACATAAGCAACATTCACCTTAAACACCTATGACCACAAGGCATACAAGCACTCGCCAACATATCAAACAACAGCTACTCATACAACATAATACCCAACATCTTGAAGCATGGCAATATCATCACTAACCCTAAACCCAACAAAGACCCTACGTTACCCTCGTCACATCGCCCCATCACACTCCTCTGCACCCCTTCTTAAGTCACTGAACGACTGTCACTACAACTAGTCACACCTCACATTCCCCTAGCCCAGTCACATCATGGCTTTAGGCCACTACACTCCACAAACACCCTTCTTACAGACCTTACACAGAGAGTTTTCGATGGCATGAATTCAGCTAGGCCACCACACAGAACAATCCTAATCACACTAGACATTAGCAAAGCTTTTGATGCCATCCCCCGCCACAGCCTCACAAACAAAATACTCAAACATGCACAATAAGAAAACGATGGCTGGCAAACTACTTAGCAGGCAGATGTGCACACGTAACATTTGCCGGTCAGTCTTCTGACCCGTACACTCTTTAAGCTATACATACACGACGTACCCACACCCCACGCACCACAGATACACATAGCTTGCTATGCAGATGATATAACAATACGCACCAAAACGCAAACACAGCTGCACACATCATTCAACCTTACCTCAACACACTACACGAATGGTTCACCACAAACAGGCTCAAACTAGCCCCAGCCAAATCTACAGTGACGCTTCTCTCAAACTGGACAGCATAACATTCACATGCCACACCTCACCATAAACAACACTCCCCTACCACACACACACACACACAAAATCCTTGGTGTAAAGCGGGTACACACACGCGAACAGAACATCGTAACGTAACCCCTTCGTGTAACAAAAACGCCTATGTGGACGGGACCTCGTAACGTCACTGGTAACACCCGAGCGAACATATATGTTATGCGTTGAGCTTCGCTGCCGATCCACCAATTGTCGGTTTTTGCGCGTCGCATCAAAGGATGTTACAGGGTGAGGTTACGCAATGAGTGGACGGGACGTGTGTCCGACACCTGTCAACTGGGTACCGCCGCTACGCCGAGTCTGCTCAGTAATCAGTATGAGGCTGGTCCCTAAACAAAAATATATGACAGGTTTTTAGAGTAATGTACCACTGTGACTGCCCCCATTTTCTTTCCTTTCTCCTCTTCACTGTATGATAATGTATATAAATATACGCGGCAGCTGCGACAGGTAAACTTGCCATTGTGAGAACAACCTCCAAACACGGACTGACTCCGACTGTTTGAGGTGGGACGCATGACAGTTCGCGACGCGACGAGGTTCGGTTACAGACTCATCATTTCCACTCCTTGTTACCCGTATATTCGTCGCCCAACACGGCCTTGTTACGATACGGTGTTCTGTTCGCGTGTGTGTACCCGGCTTAACATACAGTACATCAATGTCATTTAAACAACACATCACAAACATTAAAAATAAAATAACACCAAGACTCAATGCCTGGAGGTCACTTGCCCATACAACATTCGGACACAACAAAGAAACCATCACCACAGTATACAAACAATACATACGTACAGTAATGAATTATGCAAGCCCTGCCTGGGCTTCTAACCTCACCAAAACACACTACAACACTCTACAGACCATACAGAACAAGGCCCTAAAAATACTCACACGCTGCACAGCTACCACACCCACAGCCTGGCACTGCTGAGCCACTCACGGACATTGAGGGGACTGGCACTGCCTCTTGTGGTATCACACTAACATTAGGAGGTGCCTTTTGTGGCGTCACTATAACACGAGTCAGACGTACCTGTATCTCCCACATTTTCAGTACATTGTATCACAGTCTCCGGTTCTTCACCATCTATGTCAATATCGTGGCTATCTAGGGGTTCCATTATAATTTCCTAAGGGAAAATGGTACTATTGACCATATCCTCCAACTGCTGGTCAGTCAACGCCCGTGGTCTTGAGCGTGACATAATGACTTATCGTGACTGGTGTAAAAATAGTAAACAAAACACACACAAATTAGCCACACACACTGTTAGATGTTACGACTAGTAATATCAAACCATATTTCAGCTCTAGACACTCACTGATGTTCAGTAGATTAGCGCACAAGCGTAGGTAATGACTGTCAAAATATTTGTGACAGACAAGGTCTCCTTCACTATCGGTAACCCTGTTTCCAAATGGTACCACTGCTACTTGCCACGACGTAAATTTACGGAGGATGTGGGGATCACGTGTACTCCCTCGCATCTGATCAACGACTGCTGGTCCTGCATGCCAGTGTCGCTATGAATGCTTCAATTAACGTGTAATTGGCGGAAGTTCAAAGCCCCGAATCACTGTGGTATCAATTGGATGCAGAGTTACTTGTCATTCGATCGTTATGTGCATATGACAACACACATACATTCATAGATACATGATTACATACATGCATACATTCTTGCATACATACATATATACGTAACCAAAGGTAAGGGTCATGTGCACATGACACATACATACAGACATAACCAAAGGTAAGGGATCATTGTGTACACACGACATACATACATTACTAAAATTAATGGATCGTATGCACATGACACATACATAGTGTAACCAATGTTGATGGATTGGTATGTGCACATAACACTATATACTTATACATACATATAGATGTAGAGTTAATGGATCATTATGTGCACATGCCATGGATACATGTGTACGCAAGAACTCAACACTCAAATAAACAATAAAATATCAGAACAGCAAGCACTAAACTAAAAATTACCTCCAAACACTTGACCGCAAAACAAACATCAGCAAAGTCTACGAAACACTAAACAGCATCACACTTTCCAACAGCAACACCACACAATCACACGCTGTCATCACAACAAAGAGACACCATACCCTCAAACAACAAGCACTGTCATCAATCACTTTTCACAAGGCAGCCATCTAAACCACCATCCCAAAGACCGGCGTATCATCCGACGTAAGCGACAGTTCCCCACAAACTCAAACTACGCACCTTTCACTTATAACCAGACGAAGCACGTCATTAACAACCTCAAGCACTCATCTGCCGGTGGACCAGACAACATAAGCAACATTCTCCTTAAACACCTATGACCACAAGGCATACAAGCACTCGCCAACATATCAAACAACAGCTACTCATACAACATAATACCCAACATCTTGAAGCATGGCAATATCATCACTAACCCTAAACCCAACAAAGACCCCACGTTACCCTCGTCACATCGCCCCATCACACTCCTCTGCACCCCTTCTTAAGTCACTGAACGACTGACACTACAACAAGTCACACCTCACATTCCCCTAGCCCAGTCACATCATGGCTTTAGGCCACTACACTCCACAAACACCCTTCTTACAGACCTTACACAGAGAGTTTTCGATGGCATGAATTCAGCTAGGCCACCACACAGAACAAGCCTAATCTCACTAGACATTAGCAAAGCTTTTGATGCCATCCCCCGCCACAACCTCACAAACAAAATACTCAAACATGCACAGTAAGAAAACGATGGCTGGCAAACTACTTAGCAGGCAGATGTGCACACGTAACATTTGCCGGTCAGTCTTCTGACCCGTACACTCTTTAACCTATACATGCACGGCGTACCCACACCCCACACACCACAGATACAAATAGCATGCTATGCAGATGATATAACAATACGCACCAAAACGCAAACACAGCTGCACACATCTTTCAACCTTACCTCAACACTACACGAATGGTTCACCACAAACAGGCTCAAACTAGCCCCAGCCAAATCTACAGTGACGCTTCTCACAAACTGGACAACAGAACAGTCACATGCCACACCTCACCATAAACAACACTCCCCTACCACACACACACACACAAAATCCTTGGTGTAAAGCGGGTACACACACGCGAACAGAACATCGTAACGTAACCCCGTCGTGTAACAAAAACGCCTATGTGGACGGGACCTCGTAACGTCACTGGTAACACCCGAGCGAACATATGTTATGCGTTGAGCTTCGTTGCCGATACACCAATTGTCGGTTTTTGCGCGTCGCATCAAAGGATGTTGCAGGGTGAGGTTATGCAATGTGTGGACAGGACGTGTGTCCGACACCTATCAACTGGGTACAGCCGCTACGCCGAGTCTGCTCAGTAATCAGTATGAGGCTGGTCCCTAAACAAAAATATATGACACAGGTTTTTAGAGTAATGTACCACTGTGACTGCCCCCATTTTCTTTCCTTTCTCCTCTTCACTGTATGATAATGTATATAAATATACGCGGCAGCTGCGACAGGTAAACTTGCCATTGTGTGAACAACCTCCAAACACGGACTGACTCCGACTGTTAGAGGTGGGACGCATGACAGTTCGCGACTCGACGAGGTTCGGTTACGGACTCATCATTTCCACACCTTGTTCCCCGAATCTTCGTCGCTCAACACGGCCTTGTTACGATACGGTGTTCTGTTCGCGTGTGTGTACCCGGCTTAACATACAATACATCAATGTCATTTAAACAACACATCACAAACATTAAAGTAACACCAAGGTTTCTCAATGCCTGGAGGTCACTTGCCCATACAACATTCGGACACAACAAAGAAACCACCACCACAGTATACAAACAATACATACGTACAGTGATGAATTATGCAAGCCCTGCCTGGGCTTCTAACCTCACCAAAACACACTACAACACTCTACAGACCATACAGAACAAGGCCCTAAAAATAATCACATGCTGCACAGCTACCACACCCACAGACCACCTACATCAAGAAACCAAAGTCCTCAAAGTCAAGGATCACCTGGACAGAGGCACCCAGTTTCTTGCTGCAGTCTCCACAAACCTACAACATCCACTACAGTACATGGCAGCACATCCAACCACACCAAGGAACATCAAAACTACACCCAGCACACGATACCATACACAAATACTGTCATCTCTCCCCTCTCGCCCACCGCAAACCAGCTTCCAGAAGCATATCCACACTCATATCACTCGCCGCTCCATTCAGTCTCTTAAAGACAATACACAGCTGCATGCACGGGCTCCTGACATCCACCCTTCTGAATCCTATCTTCCTCGTGAGGACATGGTCCACCTGGCCAGGCTGAGATGTGGGCACCATCCAGCCCTCTTAAACTACCATAAGGGGCTGGATGACTCCGTCGCTGATGCCTGTCCAGGATGCAACACAGCACCCCATACTATTAAGCACATTATGGAAGACTGCATTGCATACAATCACCTACGCCAACAACACAACATACACTCTTTGAGAGCTCTGTGGGAAAGCCCGGTCTCGGCCATGGCCTTCCTAAGGGACTCGAGGGGGCTGTTCGGCCAGACTGCCTCGGGAACAACTACTACTACAATTGTGTACTTAAAGTTAATGGATGATGTGCACATTATGTGCACATGACATACATACGTAACAAGTTAATTGATCATTATGTGCACATGACGTACATACACATGCATATGCACATGGATCATTATGTGTACATGAATATGTGCACGACACACACACATCCACTCACACAAACACCGATATTACGCAAGTATTGTATGGAAGGGGGTATGAAAAACCGTATACTTTTTTGTATGAAGGCTTTCACCTATTTGTTCCTATTGAACGCCGTTGTTTTTAGCATATTTATTGCTTGGATTCGATAGGTAATGCCTTAATCTGTTGGGTATTTCATTTTGAGACGAATATATTATATATTTACGTCACAAATTCATGTTTATGTTCCAATATTTTTCCCATTTGTGCCTATTGAACCCAATTGGTGTTGGCATATTTATTAATTGGGTTCGATAGGTAATGCATAGATCTACTACCTGTTTCATTTTGAGACGAATCTGTAAGATATTTACGTCAAAAAATCATTTTTAACCAAAATTGCCTATTACCTATTTCCCCTTGAGAGGTAGGTTGATGAAACCTTGCTCAGTCGATCGGGAAGGAAAAAGTAGGTCCAGGTTATAAAAAGGGGCGACCTATTCGCTCCATTTTGCTCTAAAATGCACCGTTTTCGAGATATGGCCGATTTTCTGTTTTTTGCCTCAAAATCGGCCTCCAAACCGCTGATTTTCACCACGATTTTGTGCAAGGTGACCGTCATCCTCCTCTCTTTTTCCCTCACCTCGTCCTCCGAATCATTCCTTCTCCCCAAGTCCCCATCCTACGTCTCCTGCTCCTCTTTTTCTTCCCCCCCACCTCCTTCCTTTCCTCCTCCAACCCCTTCTCATCCCCCCTTCCCTCCCCCTCCTTTCCTTTCATTTCCCCTTCCCTCCTCCTCCTCCTCCCCTCTCCTCCTCCTACCCCCTCCCCCTTCTCCCCTCTCCCACCTCCGCTCCTCTCCCCTTCCCCTCCGCTCTTCTCTCCCTCTTCCATTCCCCCCTTCCCCTCCCTCCTCCTCCTCTTCTCATCCCCCCCTTTCCTCCCCCTCCGCTCCTCATTCCCCCTCCCCCTCCCCTCCTTTCCCCTCTTCCTTCCCCTCCGCACTTCTCTCCCCCCTCCATTCCCCCCTCCCCTCCTCCTTCCCCTTCTCATCCCCCCCTTTCCTCCCCCTCCGCTCCTCATTCCCCCTCCCCCTCTCCTCCTTTCCCCTCTTCCTTCCCCTCCGCATTTCTCTCCCCCCTCCATTCCCCCCTCCCCTCCTTCCCCTTCTCATCCCCCCTTCCCTCCCCCTCCCCTCCTTCCCCTTCTCATCCCCCCTTCCCTCCCCCTCCCCTCCTTCCCCTTCTCATCCCCCTCCCCTCCTTCCCCTTCTCATCCCCCCTTCCCTCCCCCTCCTCATCCCCCCCTTCCCTCCCCCTCCTCTCCTTCCCCTTCTCACCCGCCTTCCCTCCCCCTCCTCTCCTTCCCCTTCTCATCCCCCCTTCCCTCCTCCTCCCCTCCTTCCCCTTCTCATCCCCCCTTCCCTCCCCCTCCCCTCCTTCCCCTTCTCATCTCCCCTTCCCTCCCCCTCCTCTCCTTCCCCTTCTCATCCCCCCTTCCCTCCCCCTCCTCTCCTTCCCCTTCTCATCCCCCCTTCCCTCCCCCTCCCTCCTCCCTTCCCTCCCCTCCTTCCCTCTCCCACCTCCGCTCCTCTCCCCTTCCCCTCCGTTCTTCTCTCCCTCCTCCATTCCCCCCTCCCCCTCCTTCCTCCTCTTCTCCTCCTCCCCTTCTTATCCCCCCCTTTCCTCCCCCTCCCCTCCTTTCCCCTCCGCACTTCTCTCCCCCCTCCCCTCCTTCCCCTTCTCATCCCCCCTTCCCTCCCCCTCCCCTCCTTCCCCTTCTCATCCCCCCTTCCCTCCCCTTCTCATCCCCCCTTCCCTCCCCCTCCCCTCCTTCCCCTTCTCATCCCCCCTTCCCTCCCCCTCCTCATCCCCCCTTCCCTCCCCCTCCCCTCCTTCCCCTTCTCATCCCCCTTCCCTCCCCCTCCCTCCTCTCCTTCCCCTTCTCATCGCCCCTTCCCTCCCCCTCCTCTCCTTCCCCTTCTCATCCTCCCTTCCCTCCCCCTCCTCTCCTTCCCCTTCTCATCCCCCCTTCCCTCCTCCTCCCTCCTTCCCCTTCTCATCCCCCTTCCCTCCCCTCCTCCTTCCCTCTCATCCCCCCTCCCACCCCCTCCCTCCCCCTCTCATCCCCCCTTCCCTCCCCCTCCCTCCTTCCCCTTCCTCATCCCCTCCTCCTCCCCTTCTCATCCCCCTTCCCTCCCCCTCCTCCCCTTCCCCTTCTCATCCCCCTTCCCTCCCCCTCCCCTCCTTCCCCTTCTCTCCTCCTCTCCTCCTTCCCCTTCTCATCCCCCCCCTCCTCTCCTCATTCCCCCTCTTCCTTCTCCTCCGCACTTCTCTCCCCCCTCCCCTCTTTTCTCCTCTTCCTACCCCTCCGCACTTCTCTCCCCCCTCCCTTCTTCCTTCCCCTTCTCTCCCTTTCTCATGAAGTAACATGTTGGCTATACACCAGTACTTATGACACAGAAAAACCATTTTGTATGCATCAATTTATTTTGTACTTTTGTCAGTTACAATTTAACAATATACTCTTCATCTTAACCTGGCCGAAAAGGTAAGTAGCACTGAATATGGCTGCTTATAAAAATTCTCAGAAACACCGAACTCAATATATATTACCAGTTCAGACGGGGGGGGGGGGATAGAGACAGGCAGAGGAAGTGGGTGAGAGAGAGGGGGGGACAAAGAAAGGGAGCCAGATGGAGTGGGAAAGAGGAGAGAGGCAGTGGAAGGAAAATGGTATCAGCCAACAGGTCCCCTGGACCATCCTTTATCTCATCTCAGCCAACAACTTGGGGGCGCGGTAGCGCGTTGGACTTGTAATCGGGGGATTGAAAGTTCGAGCTTCGCCCGGGCTGCCGCGCCGGGAGGGGTAGCTCCCGCCTGTAACCCTAGCGGGGCTAAATAGTCCAATACAGGGCTTAGCTCTGGGGAACTCCATTTTCTCCCATTTCATCTCGGCCAACATCTCCTGAATCCTCGATCTCATCTCAGCCAACAGGTCACCTAGGCCGTTTTCGATCTGATTTCAGCCAGCATATTACCTGGGCTGACAGTCTGATCTCGTCCATTACGCATCCTGAGCCGTTTTTGATCATCCATTGGTTCCCTGGGCTGTCTTTGATCTGATCTAAGCCAACAAGTTACCTGGGCAGTCTAGTCTGATCTTGTCCAATAGGTGTCCTGGGCTGTCTTCAATCTGATCTTGGGCAACATGTCAACTGGGCCACCGCTCCTTGATCAGATCTCGGGCACCAGTTGATAATCAACAAGGTCTCCTCCGAGCTAAAGCACCTCAATAATTGAGGGAACTGGCGTAAGTGCTTCAGCATTCCGCCGAGCGGCACCCTGAGACACAAAGGTCGGATACAGAGTGGTCATCTGGACAACGCCGAGAGGCCCATTGATGTCCTATTCCCTTGTCCCTCTTCCCAGACCCCTTATTCAGTACCTCATGTGTATGTGTGTGCCCTCTGGTGCTCGGCAGTGGAAGGGGAGGAAGAGGGAGAGACATAGGAAGAGGGTGAGAAAGAGAAAGGGAGGAAGAGGGGGGGGGGGAGGAAGTGGAGAGAGAGAGAGAGAGGGAGATGGAAGAGGCAGGAAGAGTGGAGAGAGAGAGGAAGGGGTGAGATGGAGAAGGGGAGAAAAGGAGGCAGATGAGGAGAGAGAGAGATGGGGGGGACAGGAGGGGGAGAAGGGAGGGGCAGTGAGGGAGAAGGATGGGCAGTGAGAGAGGGGGGGCAATGAGAGCAGGGGACAGTGAGAGGTGGGACTGAGTGAGATGGGGGGGCAGTATGAAAGATAGGCAAGGGGGGAGGAGGCAGTGATAGAGGCACTAAAAGACTGGGGGGAGCAGCAAGGAGGTGATAAGAGAAAGAATTCGGGGTTCAGTAAGTAGAGGAGGGGGCAGCAAAAGAGAGAGAGAGAGGGGGGGGGACAGTAAGCGAAAGGAGTTTAGTGAGAGGCAGTATGAGAAAGAGAGGACAGTAAGAGACAAGGGAGTTTAGTGAGCGGAAGTATGAGAGACAATAGTAAGACAGTGAAGGGAGTTTAGTGAGAGGCAGTACGAGAAAGAGGGGATAGTGAGGGAGTGAAAGGATAGTGAGAGGCAGTACGAGAAAGAGAGGATAGTGAGAGTGAGAAGGGAGTTTAGTGAGAGGCAGTTCGAGAAAGAGAGGATAGTAAGAGAAGGGAGTTTTGTGAGAGGCAGTACAAGGAAGAGGGTTAGTTGGAGAGAAGGGAGTTTGGTGAGAGGCAGTTCGAGAAAGAGAGGATAGTAAGAGAGGAGTTTAGTGAGAGGCAGTACAAGAAAGAGGGTTAGTTGGAGAGAAGGGAGTTTAGTGAGAGGCAGTACAAGAAAGAGGGTTAGTTGGAGAGAAGGGAGTTTAGTGAGAGGCAGTAAGAGAAAGGGGGTGGGGTTCAATAAAAGTGAGTGGGGGTAGTAAGAGAGAAAGGAAGTAAGAGATAGAGAGGGAGGCAGCAAAAGGGAAAGGGGGGGATTGCAAAAGGGAAAGGGGCGGTTGCTAGAAGAGGAGGAGGCAGAAGAACGATAGGAACCTAGTGCCAAAATCCAGCACAAAGCCGGATCATCGGCTACAAATTGTGTACGTTAGGTGGGCCGGAAGAAATGGATCAATGGAAGGAGTATATCATATCACAGATGGGGCTATTGAAATAAGGAACAGAATTAGATGTCGGAAAGAAGACCAACAGAGGTAAGGAAGGACAGGATATTATGGAGGGAAAAATACGAGGACTCTCGGAGAAAGTCTGCAAGAACGGGGGGACGTTGGAGGCGAGACAAAAATGGAAATGCAACACGTCGCTGTAGTGTGTAGAGTGGACAATCAAGGAGAATATGGCGTACAGAAAGAATGGTATTGCAACGAGTACAAAAGGGAGGGCGACCACCAGACATCAAATAAGAGTGGGTAAGTCGAGTATGACCAATTCTAAGGCGAGCTAAAGCCGTCTCCCACCTCCTATTACGGTGGCAAAGGGTCGACCATGGAGAAATAAACGGTTAAACAACACGTAGTTTGTTATTAGTGACAAGACAGCCACCGGTGCTGAAGGAAGGATGACAGAGCAGGAAGAAGGTCAGAGACTGGAGTGAGGAAGGAAGGAGAGACATCCCTGGTAACTCCCATACGAGCCAACTGATCAGCACGTTCATTGCCCACGACACCCACATGTCCCGGGACCCAACAGAACTGGACTCTTTTACGACGAGAGGAGATACAGAACAACCATTCCAAGATACGAAGAACTAGAGGCTGAGACGCAAAAGGTGACTGAAGAAGGGTTAGAGCACTATATGAATCAGAGAATATCACAAATGAGGAGGAGGAGGCACGACAAATATACCGTAACGCAAACAAGAGGGCATATAACTCTGCTGTTAGAACACCTGCATAGGTAGGAAGGCTAAAATGATAAAGTGTCAGGAAAGAGTATCGCGAATCCAATGCCAGCAGGAGTTTTTGAACCATCAGTGTATATAGGGACAGCAGAGGAATGTTGGGAGAGAAGGTCTGAAAACCGAGAACGGAGAATGAATGGAGGAGAATTGGACTTGGAATAAGGGAAAATGGAAGGAGGGGGCAGAGAAAGAGGAAATAAGAGGGGGGAAAGAGTAGTAAGATGGGAGGGGAGAGAGAGAGAGAGAGAGAGAGAGAGAAAAAATAGAGTTCACTGCTTCCACTACAGTAATTTTGACTTACCTTCATAACAGAAAAATACAGGTCATGGTAGATGGTATTCTCAGTTTCACATATAAATATTGACTTACCTCATGTATCAGGCTTGGCGCAAACCCTCTTTCTCATTCATATTAATGACCTATCTGTCATGCACAACCCAATACATTCTTATGCTGATGACTCGACCCGTCACAGTTCTTTCACATTTATTACCTCCTTTACACAATTTGATATAAACTCTCAAATAAACACAGCAATTTCTCAGAACCATGACCTTTTTTAAAATTAATGGGGGAAAAAGAAAAATCTGGTTTCATTTAATGCTCAGAAAACTAAGTACATTAATTTCTCCAACAGAAAGAATCCCTCAGACTCTCTCATAATTTTAAATGATGTCAATATTCCCATATCCACTACAATTGATATCCTAGGTGTTACTCTAAACCCCAATCTAAGCTGGACAGCTTATGTTAAATCCCTTGCAAAGGGTGCTTCTACGTACAGAGTACGTGAGTTCTTCACTGACGAGCAGATGGCCACAATATACTAAAGTCATGTGCGTTCTCAGATCAAATACTGTTCACCACTGTGCAGTGGATGTGGAGCGGTTGCCTCGAGGCAGTTGGACAAAATTCAAAATAATCCCATTAGATTAATCAATAATCCTGCCATAACACACACATACAAATTCACATGACATATACTAATGCTCATTTGTTGTAATAGAAACATAAATATCCCCCAGAAATGTCACTGATATTGCATCCATGTCCACAAACTTGTAACTCTGATTAGTGATTGCACACAAATTGTAGGGAAACATGAGTATAGCATCCATCATCCAATCCTACGTTGCCCCATGAGCAGCGTAGGAGCCTGGGGCTAGGCATGTTGGTCCTGACATTTAAGATGAGAGTGTAGCAACCCTAAATAATAAACATGTCAACAAGCAGTATTTGTATCAAAACACTGTAAAAGGCAAATTTTCCTCTCACTTCCAAGCTTCCACTGATAGCAGATTGGCAAAGCTTGGAACCTTGGATGACCGAGAATGGATCTAAACTGCCCAGGCTTGTGTAACAGGACCTACCTATATATATTTTGAACAATTTTGTTAATAAATTACATCAATGAAGGATGACACTATCAAGGTCAAGTGGCAGAGCAGCAGGGTAAGTGTATACAGTATACTGAGGACAAAGCACCTGTATGCTGGTCAGTCTGCCACATCTGACATACAGTAAACTCTCAATTTTGTGGATCACTGACGGCAAAACCCTGTACACTGTTTGTAAAATATGGCCTCATACCTATGACACCAATTACAAAAGTTCATACAAATACTGTATATCTCACTAACATAAATATAAACGCATTCATAATAATCAAGAAAGCTAAAGAAAAACAAAGCCTTAAAATTATCATGTGCATAAAAGAATGCATAAATCTCCCCCACACACCAGGCTTTACCACGAACAGTGACGTCATCCAATATTCTGGTGTCTAACTATAAAAATATAATGATAATAATCCATCCATCCATCATCCAGTCCTATACTGCCCCATGAGGAGCGTAGGAGCCCTATGATTCTATGCAAGTTGCTTCACTAAGAGTCTGGGTCCTGCTAAGCCTCACATGGTTCTGAATCTAGTGCTTCTGTACTCTAGTTTATTCTTGATGCTGCCAAACTATTTCACCCAGTCTAGGAAATGCATCGTGCTAAAAGCAATTTATTAAGGCTATATGTGTAACCCATCCAGTTGATAAGAGACAGCAAATAAACGAAAATGTCCAAGACTTCAGTTAGTTTTATCCTGTACAGTATACCATTACCGTCATCCACTCCCTTGATGATGTACTGCATTCAGGTAACTCTGCACTGAGTGCCAAGCCGTGGTTGCTGGCAGGATAACTAGACCTATCATGCAGGATGATTTGAAATGCTGCTAATTCTATCTACTATTTAGAAGTTTGAATACTGCAGAGGGAGAACATACAGTTCACTGATTTATACAGAACAGTAATTGGCAATATTATCCTATAATCCTCACAGTCTTCTCTTAAATACTTCATTCATTATCCCAGCATTTCAAATGCAGATTAAAACAGCATAAAATACACTAGTACAATTCTGCCTGAGATGTTCATAAACACAAACAAGCCCAGCTGTTATATTACTGGCCTTCATTACGAAAAGATATAAACAATCATATAGACAGAAGCGAATCATGTGCAAAACACAAAGGATACCCAATCACACCTGCACCGATGGGTAATTACCCTGTACCACATCAACCATGGGACGTTGTCACTGTTGATTTACTCAAGATGCCATTATCATACAATAATAACCTATACCTATTAGTAGCAACGGATCATTTTTCCCGTTATGTCATTTTAGCTCCAATTAAAGATAAGACAGCAGAGACAGTAGCAAAGGCATTAACAGATAATGTAATATGTCGCTTTACTACCCCAAAGGTACTAATAAGTGATAATGGAGGAGAATTTCTGAGATCTTACAAGAAATATGT
The DNA here is from genome assembly GCF_032717465.1 of Coenobita brevimanus. Taxonomy (NCBI): domain Eukaryota; kingdom Metazoa; phylum Arthropoda; class Malacostraca; order Decapoda; family Coenobitidae; genus Coenobita; species Coenobita brevimanus. Next base: position 18,129 of record NW_027642057.1, read on the forward strand.
AAACAATACAACATCAAAAAGGTTAACGTTTTAGCCTATCACCCCTCATCTAATGGGTTAGTAGAGAGACAAAACAAAAAAGTATTAGATGTGCTAAGACACATTCTCAGTGAAAATTATGCAAGCTGGGATGATTGGATTCCCAGAGTAGAAGCCTCAATTAATGGATCTATAAATAAATTCATAGGTGACACACCACATTTCATTATATATGGGACAGATAAAAAACTACCAAATACACCCCTTCCCCTCTAAAAATAACAACACTTTGGTCATCATCAACATCAACACAGACATTGAACTCATCATGGTCTCCAAGAGACGGAACACTGTCACTTTCGCAAGTGAATCAACGATTGAACGAAAGTGCCGCACATCCTTACATGCTGTTCATCTTTGTCCTGCGTACATTTTCACGTTTCAGCCTACTGATACAGTCCCTTGTGAAATGGCTATCATCAGAAATAACAATATTCATAATCATTGCAACTTCACTTTTGCTCCAGATAAGCTTGTACACCATCAACGCATCAGACACTCACAGTTTATTTCACTCATAACACATCAGTTTACATAGTCTGTCCAGATATACCACCATCTCATACATCAGCCTCACTTACTTATTATATTGTCTCTGTAAGACATACCCTGTTCAACTTAGATTTTCTCTGAAGATAATAAATTAAGATCAACTCACTGTATTCATCTTTAATTCCTACTACAAGAATCAAGAGTGACAAGTGCAGAGTCACCCACAGACAGAAGGAAGAGGAAAGAATGAAGGAAAGAATTGCAAAAGAGGAAGGAAGAAAATCAGAAAGGAAGAGAGGAAAGGGCAAGCATCTGAAAGCACTACATCAAGTAAGTGGATGGTGAGCACCCCCACCTACCACAATAATAATAATGAAATCATGCAATCCTGTGTTGCCCCATGAGGAGCATAAGAGCCCAGGGCTAGGCAAGTTGGTGCTGACATTTAAGATGAAAGTGAGTCAATAATAATAATAATCATAATAATAATAAAATAATAAACCATAAAGTATATTTATTAATATTTAACAAATGATAATGAATTCCACACTAACCATGTGTGCACATTACCGAAGGTAAACAGGTCATCCCTCTGGTCAGTGAAATGGGACATACTTCAATAACTTATTTAGTCTTCATAGAGATCAAATATATTAAACCTATGTACTTAGAAACCTGACTGAGCTTTAAAAACTAGGGAAATGTCTAAACTGGCAATGCTGAGTGAATACCAGCTGTTGGTTTATAGTTGGCTGGTTCTGGTGCTTGATTTACTTTTCCAACTACACAAAACATCAGCAGTATCAAGGACCAACCACAGTATGGGATTCCTTGTCAGGAAGCATGGAAGTGTTTTATCTGAAATCACATGACCTGACTGGTATACGAAACACTGGCACAGTATAACACCTCACATATGGCTCTGTATGGCCAGCACCAGTCACCCAGGGTCAGTAACTGGTGCCACTGTGACTCCAAGGGTGACAATGGTCGTCACTCAGCCACAACAATACTTTTCAACATACACCTTCTGCTACCATCAGCAGGACAAAAGGATGAAGGGGCAGGTAACCATCCACTGTTGATGCTGGCACACCACTGCAAGAGATGAGTTCAGTTAGTGATGCAACAGCTGCACAATATATACTGCTACTATAGTAAAACCTCAATACATCAAACTGAGGGAATATCCAGTCAGATTAATACAAATGTAAATGTTCACAACCTTTCACACTACAAGACTAAATATCTGTAGATATACTGGACCACAGTCCGCTACAAAATGAAAAAGTTTTGAGTAAGCATGTGTGTGCGAGAACTAATAATATATATATATACAGCACAGCATAAAACACTACACAATGCTGGAAAGAACAATGCAGAAGAGTGTACAGAGCAAGCTATGTATACTAAAGTGGTTAAAAATAACAGTGAAACATCAATTACTCCACAATTTACTGCAGTGGACTAAACATGACAATGCAATAGGGTAAAAAGAACAATCTAATACATCAAAGGTCAATACAGTGCCGGTGAGAGTTTACTGTGCTGTGCTCTCTTGAATAATTACCACAGATTTAAAATATGACCACAACAAAGGCAGCACTGTACAAGATTACAGTACTGTACTGATACAAAATTGGCTAACATGCAAATGGAAAAGTAAAATATAAGAATTTTTATTAAAATATATATATATACTCTTCAATGAATCCCAGAAAGGTCTCCCTGATGCCAAATAAAATTCCCTGGAGTTAGGCAGAATTATATATAACATTATATACACTGACAGCAAGAATATGATACGAAAAGCATCACACTGAATGCAACAATTACAGTGAACAACCTGGCACTTCAAGCATCAGTGCCATGACCTGTGGTTTTTCACATACAGTATACTGTATAGCCTGTGGGATGGAGCTAAGAATTTCCCAGGACTCAATTATGACTACAAAATAGCACCCTGAGTAAGGAGAAATGGCAGACTCAATTCTGTATGATGGAAAGACAAAGAATTTTGCCATGTGATTGATCCATCAGAACACAACCCCGTCATAAGTTGAGGACTATCTGTATTTAAACTGGCAGCAACAGATAAATAAACATTAAAGTAAATACACAGGTAAACTTATGTTGGTCAACAAGCTGGCTGGTAACTATATAAGTAGGTACATATGGAGGTAGGTTAACTGATGAGAGTACAAGTAAATATGTAGGTGTGTAAACCAACAAAGTTACCTGGTAAATATGTATGTGGGTAAACTGATAAGTATACAGGTAAATATGCAGGTGGGTAAACTGATAAGTATACAGGTGGGTAAACCTGTAAAGGTAAGCAGGTACATAGGTGGGTAAATTGATAAAAAGGTAATCAGATAAAGACAGTTGCATGATTTGGTGAATGGGCAGGTGGGTGAATAGTGGGTACCAATATCACCACTACCAACGCCAGTTAACAGTATGACAATTACCAACACCATCACAATTACAACCATCATGAACAACCTTTACAACTACCAGCACCATCACAAACAGCCTTTACAACTGCCAACACCATCACATTTAACAGGATCACAACTATCATCATCACCACCACCAATACCTCCACTAAAATTATCAACATCACAACTACCACGGCCAGCACAATTAATTACTATCATCACCAATTATGAGGGAGACCAATTCCTGGCATAAGGTTATCAGTAACTGTCGGTCCATTAATAACAAATGAATCCATCATAATACACCAATACAGAAATTATCAAAATCAGGCCAACAATCACCACCCAAACTATCCCACACATTTCCTGTGACAGCGTGGACAGCCGCCACTGGCTGACCAACGCTGACACGTGCAAGTAGGTTGACGCCTTGATAACAATGAACGAACAAACGTGTATGCTGTACTGAACAACGGTAATATCCCCACTCCTTGTCAAGATATAATCTACGATATTTGTGTGTGTGACACTGACCTATATCCCTCATACACACAAACCTACAGTATATACCTGATACACACACACCTATATCCCTGGCACACAGCATTTACCCTACCCTGACAAAGATCTGTAACCCTTTTCATCTTAGTTGATGGCAAAGTGTCTTCAAACAGGAGGGAAGATTTGACTAACAACCAAGGAGACTACTTCCTAACTAAATAACTAAGACTCATCATATTTCATGCAACCACAACCTGGTAAACAAGTTGTGGGAGTGGCCCAGTTCTGTTGGAAAACAACAAACCACTAGAGTATAACAGGACTGATGATCAGGTGCCAGGCACACAAACCCTAACCATCATTCAAATTAATTTCTTCTGCCATCACACCACCACCATCTTAACATATTATATATAACACCACCACCACTATCAAAACATCATTGAATGGGCCTGGTACAAACCATTAACAATGTCCAGAATAAACCATTAGTAATATCTGGTATAAGTCATAAGCAATGCCTGATATAAACCATTAACACTGCCTGATATAAAGCATTAATAATGTGTGGTATTTTGTTAACAAATAGTACACAAACAAGGAACCTGCCTTACTGTAGCAGCAGCACATCAAACACCAGTCCATCAGATTATTATTTGTTACTGATGTGCAATGTAAAGAGCCACAGCAACACTGCAATGGCATAAAAGCTGCACACATCTTGTTGCCATCATGAAGCCAGGATGATGAGTTGAGGTGACTCCACTGCTGCTGATGGACAACACTGCACTGCAAGATATTACTAGTTAATGATGCAACACTTCTATTATTACCACCAGTCATAAAGTCCACCTTCATTATAAATCTCTCAAAGTTCATTAAAAAAATATCTACATAAAAGTTCCACTGTCACCCAATAAAGCTGATTTGACAGTTTCCTCCAGTTTACATTATATTGTTGTTTTGTACTCAGTGTGTGGTACTGGGGGTGCTTTTTTGTGGAGGCACTGTTATTTCCCTCACCCTCCTCCCTGTCCCTTGAAAACTGGCTAGTGGGCTGCAGGAAAAAGACAAGTTCAGCCTGCAGTCCACCAGGTTCACATCCAGATACGGCCAGAATCACATCATCATCAAATCCTGTGTTGCCCCATGAGGAGCATAGAAGCCCAGGGCTAGGCAAGTTGGTCCTGACATTTAAGACGAGAATGACCAGCCTCACTCATCCCTGAGTGGCATTACGTGGGCAATAAACCCCAACCACCCCTTGGATATAAACCTACACAGAATCAATCCCATTGGAGTGCCATAATTACCCACTAAACCACCAGGTGCCATAATCTGGTTATATGGTCATCACCCAGCATGGTAAATGGTTTCCAGGTGTACAGGAAATCATTTGGGTTGTCACTCAGTGTAGAGTCACACACATACAGAAGAAAAAATGAAGGAAAGACTTAGAAAAGAGGAAGGAAGAAAAGAAGAAAGGAAGAGGCAGGTATCAGAGAACACTACATCGAGTGAGTGGATGGGGAGCACCCCCACCTACCACAATAATTATATATACTGGAAAAAACAAAGTATGCTTATTAATATTCTCAACATAAATGATTATGAACTGCACATTAATTGTATGTGCACATTACTGAAGATAAACAGGTTATCCTTGTGGCCAGTGAAATGGACAATACTTCCATAGCTTATTTAGTCTTCACAGAGATCAAATATATTAAACCCCTGTACTCAGAACCCTAACTGAGCTTTAAAAAACTAACTGGGGAAATGTCTAGACTGCCTGGTTAATGCTGAGTGAATACCAGATGTGGCATGGAATTAGCTGGTTTTGGTGTTTGGTTGACCTTTCCAGCCACAGAAAACATCAGCAGTACCAAGGGCCAACCACAGTATGGGATTCCTTGTGAGGAAGCATGGAAGTGATATATTTCGTTTTCGTTTTTAAAGGCTCCAACATGCTTGCATGTGTCGGCCTTGGTCACCTAATGGCGGCTCTCCACGCTGCACAATCCATTGCAGCCTCCCTGTTCAGTCCCTTAACCCTAAGGTCACACTTAATGACCTCGTCCCATGTTTTTCTCGATCTACCCCTCATAACCCCACCCCCAATATTAACACTTCTCACCTTCCTCACCCAATTATCATCCCCCATCCTCTCCACATGTCCAAACCACCTCAATCTACCTCTCCTCATCACAACACTAATACACTCCAGTCCCATCCTACCTCTCAACTCTTCCATCGTAAACCCAGCCCCTCCAGGCCTTGGACGCAGGGACGCACTGCATATCCACCTAATCATTGTCATTTCTGTACGTCTGAGCTGGCGAATATCTTCCTCCTTCACTGCCCAGGTCTCACTACCATACAGCATTACACTCCTAACACATGCTGCATACAAAGACCCCTTAGCACATAGGGAGAGCCCTCTCAACGTCAGGAGAGGCAACAGCTCCCTGAACTTCTTCCAACCACTTCTCACCCTAGCCACAGAGCTACCTCCAGCCCCACCTCCAGCACACAACATGTCTCCTAAATAACAAAATTCTTCCACACACTCAAGAGATTCACCAGCAAGTTCAATCCTTTCACGTCTGACAATCTCCACCTGCTCACCCCGGCACGCCGTACACATAAAATCAGCATTATCTCGCAGTCTACCTCTGATACCACTACATCTCTTATGCACCCATTTTTCACACACACCGCACAAGATGGAATTACTTCCCACGCCCTTGTGGCAAACTGCACATGGCCACTCTCCCTCGTCTTTGACAGTACCGCCACCAACCCTAGATATCATCACTTTTGTTTTATCTGCATTTACCTTTAAACCCTTTTGCCCCATACCATCTCTCCACTTCCTAAACCTTTCCTCCGCCTCCCTTTCGTTCTCTGCAATCAACACCAAATCATCAGCATACAACAACTCCCACGGGAGTCCGTTTCTAAAGTCACGTGAAAGGGCTTCAAGTACCATGATAAACAACATGGGACTCAAGACTGACCCCTGATGCACACCAACATTCACAGAATCTGAAATGATATGACTTGACTGCTGTATGAAACACTGGTACAAATTACTGGTACAGTATAAATAGAGTAACTCACCTCTGAAGTTGCAGTGAATATCTCCTTTAGTAAAACAACATCCTTCATATTTCATTCTTGGTACAGCCATATGATTCTGCTGTGGCATACAGGACCCCTCACACAGTACAGATGTTATGGCACAGTGTGGCCAGCACCAGTCAGCCAGGGTCAGTAACTGGTGCCATTGTGACTCCAAGGATGACAATGGTCAAGTCAGTCAGCCACAACATTACTTGTCAACATTACCACCTGCTGCCATCAGCAGGACAAGAGGGTTGAAGGGGCAGGTAACCATCTACTGTTGATATTGGCACACCACTGAAGGAAATGAGTTCAGTTAGTGGTGCAACAGCTGCATAGTATATACTGCTACTACAGCAACACGTTACTACATCAAACTAAAGGAAGGAACACCCAGTCACATTAATACACATATAAACAGATATTCACAAACTTTCTCAGTACAATATTAAATGTTGTAGATATACTGAACCAGTCTGGTACAAATGATGAATTCAGTGTAAGCATGTGGGTTTGAGAACTCTTAATATACATACAGCATAGCATAAAACACTACACAATGCTGGAAACAAGCACAAGAGTGCAAAGAGCAAGCTAATATATATATATGTCAATCACTACATGTCAACCTGTCCTCCACCATCAGGTTCCCCTCTCTGCAACTCACACCACCCAATCTCATATACCTCTCAACCCCATCTCTCCCTCCCCCTCTCCATCTCTCCCACATACACTCTCCAAGTCAGCCTCTCATTCTCAACTTGTCCAACTGCAACAAAAGTATTCACAAAATACCTGCAACATTAACATGCAAAATAAGTTTGCAACATATACATATTATTATTAAGCATACATAAAAACATCTGCAACAAATTACACAAAAATATATGAAGGTAAATATATGCAAACATGGAATACATACCTGCTCAAACATTGCTGCAACAAATATGCAGAATGCTGTAATATAATGTAAATAATCATTAAGTTTCAAGAGTTAAAATATAAGTTGTTTTGATTTCCAAGATTTTCCAATTTAATCAACTCTTCTCTATGGGGGAGGCGGTGGCTCAACCGGTAGAGAGGTGGCGTGCGGTCCTAACAGACCCAGGTTCAAATCCCGGCTGGGGCAGGGAACAGTTTAAGGATTTGAATTTCATTAAATCAGGCTTTACTGATCAATCAGAAGACCCGCCGACATGTCGTAAAAATACCCCCGCTAATACCAATACACCAGTCCTGTATGAGACAGCCCTACCATGTATTCAATATGGACGGTGGGTGTTAGCGCCGAAGTGGTGACATGTAGAGGTGTATGGTATGTAGGAGGACTGCTGGGCCTTGATAGCAGGCTGTGAAGCCTATGCCCAGAGTCGGACACACACACACACACACACACACACACACACACACACACAAAACTATGGCAGGGGTGTGGCACCCATCTGGCAGCAAACTCTCACCCATTTTCTGTGCAACTCTAATGCACGAATTACTGGATAAGCCCAGTCCTTCAGGTATGCAACAGGTCAATTCTGGAACTGTCTTCCTGTTTGTACTTCCTATTGTCTGAGATCTTGAGTCTTTTAAATGCAATGTGTTCAAGGATCTCAAAATGAACGGATTTTGAATTTTTCTTGAAGGCTTCTAATCTTTGGTTCCTCCTTACTGTGTGTGTGTGTGTGTGTGTGTGTGTGTGTGTGTGTGTGTGTGTGTGTGTGTGGTAAGGATGGGATGAGGCAGGGTCCACATAACAAGAAAATGACTAACAGAGGGCGAAGCATCAACAGCATGGCAAATGGGCCACACTTTCATTCACTTACTATTCAAGCCCTCAAATCCTGATTACACCTCACATAAAAAGCTCCAAAATGATCCTACACCTGTATCTACAACAAATCATGACCACCTGGTGTATAAAAATTAATCACACTGGACCCTTAATTAAATGAGTCACACTCTCATTCACTGACCATTCAAGCCCTTCAAATCCTGACTTCACCTTGTGTTGGTTTGTATGAAATCCTCAACTGGTCACTAATATATAAGCTTATTGGAACCCCACGGCCGATCAATAATTATATATCAGGTTAGACGTGAACTCACTGTTCCAAGCAAGGTTAATAATGTTGCGCCTGGTTGAAGTCACTTCCGGCTGACACTCTCCACCAAGTGTCTTTCTCACACACTGGAGATGGTGGGAATCGGTGTAGATCCTGTTGAAGAAATTGTAGAAGTAGGTAGTGTGTGCAGGTGAACTGAAAACTGAGCAGATTTATCTCTCTTTATTGGCCACAGAAAGATACAACTGCGACACAGAGAGAGCCCAGAGTATATACGTCCCTCTCGTTTGAATGTTAAGTGCGTTCTGCCCTAGCTGGTCGGCGTCCCCTCTGGGAGTGGCGCTGAGGTCAACATATTCAGAGATGCCAAATCCCACAGACAACTGGGATTTATACATGAATAGAAGCATCACAACTTTACCATGCATATTATACACCTCAGTAAAATAGTATTGATTACAATAAAGTATACCAGCAAGGTAAATATTTCCCCAAGACTTTAAACATATATACAATTCATATTTTTCTATTGCCTTCCCTTTACCCTAGGTTGTTTTGACTGAAAATGGCTGTCTGGTTGCGCATCCTATCCCAAGCCACACTTTACAGTGAAATGGTGTTTGGTTGCTTATCATTCACACTATATTATACATGGTTAATTATGAATAAACAACTTTGTATGTAATACATAACAATAGTGTGAAACTACAACTCGTCATGGGAAACGATGTGGGCACCAGAACAACCTCACAATCACAAAAAGCTGCCAAATAATCATTCTATCTACATAAAATCAAGATCACCTGAAGTACAAAATGGAATCACACTTGACACTTACCATGAGGGTGGAGGCCACTGGCAATGTTGAATTAATTCCACACAGATGTTGTCAGCAACTATACAGTAAGCCCTTGGCTTTTATATCTAGGCTAAGGTGGTTCCATGTCTGGCAGTCAAGTCAGTGTCTGTAAAGTATAGTTGACATTAATGCTTTCAGTCAGAGCAATTCAAGCTGAATTAAATCATGTGGCATCAGCCAGACCAAATCATCAGGTAACAGCAACATTCAAACCTACTGGCAACAAGTATAACATTGGAATTCAAGTTCATGGGGAAAGAAAAAGAAAAAGAAAGTCAATATTTTAGAAACACTTCACAACACTTTATGGTTGAAAACTACAAAAAGGTAAAAAAGGCACTAAAGTAGCATCCATTCACATATTACCCCTGGTCCTTGGTGGTAACACACACACACACACACACACACACGTGCACACACACACACACACTCTTCTGGGGCCAGTAAACTAGTGTACAGTACAGCACATAACCATTACCACAAGTTCTACACTGTCACTAACCCAGACTTTGCATAATCGGAAATGTCACCAAGCCAGACTGCATAATCTCAATTACCACTAAGGCCTACCACAGAATTGAAACTGCCACTAAGTCAGACCATGTTGGTGGCTCAGACAACATGGCAGAGGATCAAACTCCTAACTTGCTTTTGCGTGATCACAACCACCGCCAGTGTACGAGGTAAATGGCTGTGCATAGTGCCAGGGTTAATCATCTACCACCTGCATCCTTCACACCATCACATTTCCTTCCACTTTCACTTCAACATTTCCGCACCTCTTTCCAGAATAACTTCCTATTTTCAGAGTAGTTCGCATTCATTATTCTTCTCAGATCATCATTTACCTCCTCCTTTTTCTTTTTCACTGGTCTCTTTATGTGCTCCTTGCTCTCAGTATACTCAGTTCTTATTTCAACTGAACCCCTATCCTGTAACCACTTTAGCCACTTCTTCCTCTTTTCCTCCACTGCTCTCTTAACCTCATCCCAGCATGCTGTACCTTTCTTCTTTTTTGTTACTCTTGCCACACCACACATTACTTTAGCATTCCTAACTAAGCAATCCCTATATATATGCATTCCACAGGCTGTCCAGATCCATTTCATTCCAGTTCACTGTTTGTAACTCCTCCTTTACTTTGGTCCTGTAATCATCTGCCATTTCTTTGATCCTCAGCCTCTCAACTTTCAGTCTCTCTCCCTGATTGCTCCTCTCTCTCCTGATCCACCTCATTCCTCTCAGCTTGATCTTGCATACCACAATCATATGATCTGACAGACCTCCACATCATACTCTCATGGCTGTTGTATCCACAACCATTCCCATCATAACCTCTCTACAAGCACGTAATCAATCAGGCTTCTTTCAACACGATCTCCGTTTCCTCTATACCATGTATATTTATATGCATCTTTGTGTTTGAAAAACGAGTTACAAATGCACAACCTCCTCTCCTGACACATATCCTTTAGTCGCTTCCCATATCATTTTCTCCTGGTACTCCATAACAACCCATTATGTCATCCTCAGGACCAGTGCCTACTCTTCCATTCATATCTCCCATTATGATCACCTTGTAGTTCCTGGGCATTTCTCCCACTATTTCATCCAGCTCATTCCAAAATCTATCTTTCTCTCTCTCACTCCAGGTCCTCACATGGTGCATATGCTACAATCACTGCCACTTTCACCTTCTCAAACTTGAACTTTACATACATACACCTTGAGCTGACACATTTGTAGTCTCTCATTCCACTCTGCCAAACCTCATTCATCAATTAAGCAACTCCTTCCTTGCATCTTCCTCGCCCATTCATTCCGGATCTTACACATTTCACACCCTCCCACTCCTCCATTTCGCACCCTTTCATCTTCATTTCACACAATGCCATCACAGCATACCTTGCACTCTTGAACACAGTCACCACTTCCACCCTCTTGCTCTCCTCATTCAATAGCCTAAAATACCTTAAAAATACAATACCTCCAAATACAACAGCCCAAAATAAATGCAAGACAGCAAAACCTTGATATAACAGACTTCAATAGACCGGAATTCGCTTTAATGGACTCTAGGAGCTACCAGACTAAATTCCTATACAGTATATCGGAAAAAGTCCGATAAAGCCAGAAGCAGTCCAGACTGCCAGACCACTTCAGCTATGTTCACCACAATAAGGTAAACAAGAGACATGGTTATCAGTGTACAATACAGTATTATTATACAGTATTATACTATTTGATTATTGTACCGTAGTGGAGTTATAACACAGTACAGTACCGCAGTTGTAGACAAAACAGTTTGAAAACCGTTCATGCAATCCAGACTAATATCTGATATGTTGGAAAAAGTTCGGATGTCGCTTTTATCGGAATTTCGCATTTTTCGGAATGGCTTGGGCCCCAGTTAGTCCGTTATAGTGAGGTCTTACTGTACCTCAAAATACAATCTCAAGAATACAATACCAGGCATATAAATACACCTGAGGGGGCAGTGGCCGGTGTTCTCATTAGCTACGAGGTTCCCTAGCACCTCTTCCTTAGCGATTTACTTTCCAAACTACCCATTAATATCCTCTTTTTTGCCTCATCTTTTAATACTGCCATAGATTGCATAACACAAAAATATAGTAACAGTGCAGAATCAAGAATAAATCAGTAAGAAAATGGTGTTTGATTCCTTAGGCGGTACTTTGGTGAGGTTAGGAAGCTTATTAACACCTCTTCCTTGCAGATTTATTTCTGATTCTGCTCCCTTAATATATTCCTGTGTGTTATTCATGCTATCTATATCCAGATTTAAAAGATTTAAAAAAATGGGTGGATGTTAACTGGTAAAGAGAAAAATAAATCATTAAGAAAGAGGTGTTAGGGAACCTCCACAAACATCGAGAAAACGGGCCCTAAACAAACACTCACACACACACACACACACACACAGTGCCTGCATTGACCTCCAGGGGTCTAGGTGAGAGGACCTTCGGGGAGATTGTGGCATCCCTATTTGGGGTACACCTCCTTTTGGGATCCCTCTCTCTAGCACTGCCTGCACTGGTTTCCTTTGGGGAGAATGAGGTATACCTTCCTTTGCAATCCCTCTCTCTGGCAACCTTCTTTTTGGTACCCCCCCTTGTGGCATCCCTCTCTCCAGCATACCTTTTCGTGGCATCCTTCTCTGGGGTGGTGGCAGACAGGTGTGAAGTCTGGTGTGGTGGATGATGTGGACAGTGATGCAAAGTTCTTCTTGATGGAGATGGTCTTGAACACTGAGGAAATGGACTCCCTGGCAGCACCTTCCTCCTGGTGGTGGTCCTGCCTTGCCTTAGTCTCCGTGGTGCTGTCCTCCATGGACAGTCTCCAACATGTTCCACTCTGCTGCCTCTCCTGTGAAAAAATGCTTGGCTGTAATAACAGCAGAGAAAGGAAGATCCCATATTGATTCTGATGCCTTTGATTTCTATATTTCCCTCATTTGGGGACACTCAGCTACAAGTACACACGGGGAAAGCTGAGATTAACGCCCTGACAGAATCCAACATAATATACTGACTATCCACCCATGCTTCCACTTAATACCTGGAGATTCTGTTCAAAGAAATGCCCTACTTATATTAAAGCAAAATTAATATCATCATCACCATCTAATATAAAAATAATGGAAAATGCATCACTTTCACTTCTGTACAACAATGCCACATTTCATTACAGTAACTATATGAATGGCAACCAAAATGGACAGTCCAGTCGTTTCTTTCTCATTAAGCCTTGGGTTGCAACAATTACTACTACTACTACTAGGTTAAGGTCATAAACTGTGACCTCAGAAATAAGGGACTGAATAGGGATGCTGCCAGAGATCATGCAGTAAGGACAGACACCATTAGGTGACCATGGACATCACAAGCAGGCATTTTAGAGCCTCTATAAATGCTTTGATGATAAACCTAACCCTTATAAAAACAGAACTGTACCTTTAGGAAAAATGAAACAATCATGCCAGACAGTAGATCAGGCCTACTGGTGATACCAACAAAAAAATAATAATAATAATAATAATAATAAATGAAAAAAAGCTCACATGTCTACCTCCAGGGTGCCTTGGAAATGATACACCAATGAATCTCAGTGCATGTTGTTCCCAACTTATATATATCTTGGTTTGCTACTACTCTCTCTCTCTCTCTATTGCATAACAGGTCTGAGCAAAAGCCATGCAAAGATACTACACCATAAGACACTGCAATGTCCCCTTCCCCCTTGTATATGCTTAAACTAACACACACACACTCACACATCCTGTTCTGCTAGTGCCACTGAGTCAAAGCGTCCTTGCCAGTACCACAGAGATGTAATAATAAGTACATCCATCATACAATCCTATGTTGCCCCATGAGGAGTGTAGGAGCCTGGGGCTAGGCAAGATGGTCCTGACTTTCAAGATGAGAAAGGCCAACCTCACTCATCCCTGAGTGGCATTACGTGAGCAATAAACCCCAACCAACCCTTGGATATAAACTTACACAGGCTCAATCTGATTGAAGCGCCTTAACCCCTCGGATACACAATCTGATAGACCGAACTTCCCTGAAAACCTGTATATGGAGCCAATTTTTCAGCTCGTACAGAATTAAAAAGTTTTATGCCCAAGCTTTAGAGCTTGAATTTACACACCATATGCCGCAAACCAGAGCATTCTAGACCAACTGGTTATTGGGCTATAGCCTGTCAAAGATCATAAAAAACTGACACTAGCAACCCTTGCATATGGGGAGAGAAAAAAAGAAAATTGCACCAACATTAATTTTGGTATTATAGAATGAAAGATTTTGATTTTACACATCAGACAATGTATATATCATTATCATACGTGAAACGTTTACCAAGTAGCCATAGCAAGAAAGTAGCTGGAGGTGGAGGAAGTATGAATGGGTAGAGGGGAGAGAATGAGGGAGGAAGGTGGAGGGAGTGTGGTAAAATCAGGTTTACAGAGTTGGTAGGAGGAGCTGTGAGTCCAGTTACAAGTGACGGAGGGGGAGAGGGAACAAAAGGTTTGGGGTAGAAGTAAGTGGCAAGAGGGAGGTGGGTGAATCACTCCCCCCCACCATGGGTAGTGGCCTGGATCCTTCCCCTTCCCTACTCAGGACTTAGTTCTCATTGGTTTGCATCGATATATGTCACAATCGGGCCAAAGCCTAGTGTTCGCAGTTATTTACAAAGGCTCCTCTATTGATCCTATTAGGCATCAAGGGAAATTCTGGAAAATGATCGATTGATTCTAATACTGTAGTACTTTAGGGGTTAAATAATTTAGGGGTTAATTACCCACTAAACCACCAGGCACCATAATCTGGCTATATGGTTACGGAGCCAGCTTAGCACACCCAATCTCTCGCAAGCAGATTTAACAAGAGATACAATATGATCTTTCCAAGATAGGTCCTGAGCGAATGAAACCCCAAGGATGTTCAAAGATGATGCAAGACTGAGCTGGATATTATTAAACATTAGTGGGTACTCCTGTGGAAGATTGTGTCAGGCTGACAGGCGTAAAAACTGAGTTTTTGATGCATTAAAAACATCGAGATTACCCCAGTCAGAGATACACGCCAAGTCAGACATTAGGTATGCCACAGCCTCATCCCTTGTTTGTTGAAGTAACTGCTGAGATGGATGTTGCGAGAATTGAATGGAAAGGTGATGGGTGGAATCAGTAGCGTACATGTGTATAGGGTTAGATGTATAGCTTAGAAGGTCACTGACAAATAAATGGAAGAAAGTTGGTGATAGGACAGAGCCCTGAGGAACACCACTGTTGATAGATCTAGGAGAAGAATGATGGCCATCTACAACAGCAGCTATAGAACGACCAGAAAGGAAGCTGTAGATGAAGGCACAGATAGAAGGATAGAAACCGTAAGAGGGCAGTTTGGAATTTAAAGATTTATGCCAGACTCAATCGAATGCCTTTGAGATGTCAAGTGCAATGGCAAAAGCTTTCGCCAAAGTCCCAAAAGGAGCACGACCAGGAGTCTGAAAGGTAGGTGACAAGATCGCTAGTGGAGCGTCCCTGACGGAACCCATACTGACGATCAGAAAAAAGGTTGTGAAAGGAAAGATGCTTTAAAATTATTCTGCTAAGAACTGACTTGAAAACCTTTGAGACTGGATGTGAAGCCTATGCCCAGAGTCAAGCCAAAAAAAAAAAAAAGATGATAATTAAAGAGTTGGGAATGGTCACCCTTCTTTGGGACTGACTGAATGAAAGCAAACTTTCAGCAAGATGGAACGGTGCAAGTTGAAAGACAACGACGAAAGATTTTGCCTAAGCAGGGTGTAAGCACAGAAGCACAGCTCTTGAGGACAACAGGCAGGACTCCATCAGGCCCATATGCCTTGTTAGTATTAAGGCCTGTGATGGCAGAAAATACATCAGCTGATGAAATTTTAATGGCAGCCATGAGGAAGTCAGAGGGGGAAAGTGATGGAGGAACAGCACCGGAATCGTCTAAGGTGGAATAGGAAGAGAAAGTCTGAGCGAAGAGATCTACTTTATCAGCAGAAGAAATAGGCACAGAGGCATCAGAGTAGAAAAGAGGAGGGAAGGATGATGGGGTAAAGTTGTTTGAAAGTTTTTTGGCATGGTGCCAGAAGGAACGGGAAGAATTCGAGTTGGAGAGTTGAGAGGATTTAGTACGGATGAAATTATTTTTAGCAGGGCGAAGAACAGACTTAGCACGATTTCAATCAGAAACATAAACAAGATGTGATTTGGGGGTGGGTTGGCTCTGGTACCTTTTATAGGCCCTCCTCCTTGTTGCGGACAGCATTAGAACAAGCGTGATTAAACCAAGGCTTTCTTCCAATAGTCAAAGGATATGAAAAGGGAATGTATGCTTCCATGTCCGAGAGAATGACCTCCGTAATGCGCAAGGGACATTCAGATGGCTCCCGGCCGAGGAAGCAATAATTATTCCAGGGAAAATCAAATAAGTACTGCCTGAGGGCCTCCCAATCCGTAGCTCCAAAGTGCCACAGTCAACGTTTCTTTGGGGGATCCACAGGCCGTACCGGAACGATAGGACAGGTCAAGGTAATAAGGCTGTGATCGGAGGAGCCCAACGTAAAGGAAAGATTAACAGCGTACACAGAAGGATGTTGTAAGGAAGAAGTCAGGTCAAGTATGTTGGAGCTCTCCAAGGCAGTCAGGGATACAGGTAGGGTGCAGTACAAACTGCTCTTGGTCATTAAGGATAGAAAAGATGTAGGCTTGTTCACCAGGTGGATCAGTGAAAGGGAGAGAGCCAAAGATGGTGGTGAACACTAAAACCTAGAATGGAGATTTCAGAGAAAGGACAAGTGAAGAGAATGTGTTCCATCGTAGAAGATAGTCGAAGAATTTTTCATAGCTACAATACATTAAATCTAAGAACAGTTTATAAATCAACCTGAATACACAATTTTAGACAATCATAAAAAAAAAATTATATATATATATATATATATATATATACTCTGACAGTGAATAAACAGCAAGAACTTCTCCACTAGACCACACGGGAATTTTGAGTGTTGTGCAGTGGAAATAAACGGTGTGTTGTGTTACGGTTTTCGAGTTGAGAGAAAAGACTCAGTGGAAACTAACTTTAACGTAAATAGACTTCTTTGTTTTGGCTTTGGAAATTTTGAAAAGAATGGGAAAAGTTAATGTGCAACACAAAATTAAAATGGAGCATTATTTGGACTAAAGTGAACACTGTGAAGAGAACGGAGTTCTGTGTGTTATTGACTAAGTTCAGTGCAAGACTTCAGGAAGAGTGTACTGTAAGTGCTTCAGGAAATCGTTCTTACTGTCAGAGTCCGAGAGGAGGCGGTTATTCATCGAGGTGGCCAGGGACTTGCTGTAAGTAGCCAGAATGTTTCATACTGTACTTTTTTCCATACTATACTTACCAGAATGTTTCATACTGTACTTTTTTCCATACTATACTTACCTCATGCATGTGCAGTAGGAATGTGTTTTTCTGAGGTAGGCTAGGTTAGGGTCCATAAGTACCAGAATGTTTATTAATGTATGAACATACTTCTAAACCCTCATTTTATGTTTCTTTTGCATTTATTTCAGTCATTTATGTGCCTTATTGGTGTGATTTGGGTGTTAAATAGGTGCTATGCATGTCCAGAGGGAGTTGTATAGGTGTTTCTCTGAGTTAGGGTCCATAAGTACAAGTCCATAACCTGGGGCCCAATATCCGGACAAAACCAATAATCGGACCTACCAATGGCTCTATTACGTCGGATATTGGAGTGATTACTGTATAAATATATATAAAAGCCATTGTTAAACCGGTGTTTGGCCATCGTTAGGTGGTGTATGGTGGTATTTCTACCCCAATGGTTAAGCCAGGGGGTGTCACATCTAGGGGTATTATATATTGGAGTATTACTGTAATATGGTCTGCTGGCTACATGTAACAAAACATTAAGAAGACTTACTGTAACTGATTTTGTCATCAGGTGCCTGGCTTCACGATGGAGCACAGCAGCCAGCAGAGTCCGAGGCAAAGCAGGAAGCAGACGCTTCTGGGTATCAAAATTATCTTCTCCAAAGGCAGGACCAACAACTGAAAATAAAGTCTGTGCTGTATACATTATCATATTAAAATAACCTTCAACTCTAATCCACTCATTAAGCAATTCTGCCAGTGATAAAACCCTCCTACTTCAGTGGATCCTTTCTCACCCAGTCTTCAGGTGCAGTTCCTGGTAAAGAGACCTTTGGGCCCTGGTGCTAATAAGGACTCCAGAAAGTATGCTGGAGTGAATTTCCCCCCGCAAAATTGACTAAGTGACGGTGCATTTTTACTACAAAACTTAGGGAAACATTAAAAATTCACCCCTATTTCTACTGTACACTTTAGGATGTCTTAAATATATCACCAAGCCTCTAAATCTCCCCGAACTTCTACGTAACATTGGCAAGTACCTAAACGTTTTCATTCATTCATCCATTCATTCATTGCCAGACGCCATGTATCCCGAACGGGGTGGCCAAGGGTTCAGAGTTAATTGTTTTACAGGGAGGGGCACTAATCCTCCACCAACCGCACTCAACACGTAGGGAGAACGTTATGCCAACAGCATCTGGTGTTCCCAGGCGGTCACCCATCCAAGTACTAACCAGACCCATAAACGTAACCTAACCTTTCGATGTCAACAGTACCAGGGTTCAACATCCTTTCCATAGGCCTTCATTATTAGCACCATATTTTACTGATCATGATCCTCAACATTCAAGATGGAGAGATGGCAAGTTTACAATCAATCAATCAATCATTTCCTGTGGCACCCTCGGGGATGCATAGGGCCTCGATGAACTCACACCACCACATCCTATCTTTAGCTAACTCCTCAAGATCTCCCCAACACTCATCTCCAGCTTCCCGTCTCATTGTCCTCACCCACGTCTCTTTTGGCCTTCCTCTACCTCTCCTACCAAGTGCCACCCACCCTGGTGTACCTCGTACTATTCCCTGTCTCCTATACACATGTCCTAGCCACTTCCATCGTGAGAACCTAACATATTCATCGACCGGCTGCACTCCCGTTATTTCTCTAATTCTACTATTTGGTATCCTTTCCCACCACTTAACTCCTAATATTCTTCTAAGTGCTTTTTTTTCAAACACCAAGAATTTATTTTCCATAGTCACTGTGCTGTACCAAGACTCGTGTCCATAAATTAAGATACTCCTAACCATTACCTTATAAAGTTTGATTTTTGTATGCACAGAAAAATTGTTATTATTCCAAATATTTTTAAGCATTCCCATTGCCTGATTAGCCTTCTTTAACCTTTCCTCGAATTCAAAGTTCAAAGAACCATCCTTGGCTAAATAAGTACCTAAATATTTAAACCTATCAACTTGCTTTACAACCATACCTCCAATTACACATTCCTGCGCATTTTCCATATTCATATTGATTATTTCAGTTTTTCCACAATTAATAACCCAACCCACCTTGCAACCTTCACTCACCAAACAGTCCAACACTCTCTGTATCTCTTCTGGCCCATCACAAATCAAAACTATATCATCTGCATAATCTAAATCCAAAAGCTTCCTGTTCTCTCCCCAAAGTATACCTGCACCAGTTTCTGTTCCAACGCATTTCATAATGTAATCAATGACCAATATAAATAGTAAAGGCGATAGAACACCACCTTGAATTACTCCGGACTTGACTTCAAACGAATCACTCAGACAACCATCAACCATCACTTTACAAAATGTGTCCTCATGCATGTTCATAATGACCCTCACAAACTCCTCTGGTATTCCATAATGTCTCATGATCTTCCCCATAGTCTCTCTCGAAACACTATCAAAAGCCCTTTCAAAATCAACAAAACAAAGACTTAATGGTACTCTCATTTCATTAACTTGCTGCATCAAATGCCTAACTATAAAGATCTGATCATTGCAACCACGTCCCTTTCTAAAACCAGCCTGTTCATCCCTCAGAATACCCTCAACCACTGGCTCCAACCTATTTAACAACACTCTACTGAAAACTTTCAAAGCTATCGGTGACAAAGAGATTCCCCTCCAATTACCACATTCACTCAGGTCTCCCTTCTTCGGAACTTTAACAATTACACCATTCTTCCAAACTGATGGTAGTAACCCCGTCACCCATATCTTATTGAATAGCTTGGTCAAGATCATTATTAATCTATCCCCCTCCACTTTAAACATTTCCGGAAATAAACCATCCTCCCCTGGTGCCTTATTATTCTTTAACTGTTTTACAGCTTTCTCCACTTCTGCAAGCCTCAACTCTCCTGTTTCTATATTTAAATCTTCCTGAGCAGACGGTATATCCTCTTCTGGTGGTATTGGTCTATTAAGAACTGTCTCAAAATGCAAGTTTACGCCTAGATAAAATAAACTGAGCATAGCTGATGTCTAATGGGTTACAGCACTGCAGTAGGATGAGGCTAGTGAGAGCTTATATCTGAGAGACAGTTGAGGTTTACTTATTCCAGTGCCATTTAAGAGTAAATGAGTCTGATCATCCTTGCCCTAACCTCTCTGTGGCAGGGAACATAAATATACGGTACACAATGTGTATCCTGCATGTCCAGCTTTGTAACAAAACATTAAGAAGACTTACCGTAACTGATTTTGTTATCAAGTGCCTGGCTTCAGGATGAAGCAGAGCAGCTAGCAGAGTACGAGGCAAAGCAGGAAGCAGACAATTCTGGGTGTCAAAAGCATCTTCTCCAAAGGCAGGACCAACAACTGAAAATAAAGTCTGTGCTGTATACATTATCATATTAAAATAACCTTCAACTCTAATCCACTCATTAAGCAATTCTGCCAGTGATAAAACCCTCCTACTTCAGTGGATCCTTTCTCACCCAGTCTTCAGGTGCAGTTCTTGGTAAAGAAACCTTTTGGCCCTGGTGCTAATAAGGACTCCAGAAAGTACGCTGGAGTGAATTTCCCCCCACAAAATTGACTAAGTGACATTGCATTTTTACTACAAAACTTAGGGAAACATTAAAAATTCACCCCTATTTCTACTGTACACTTTAGGATGTCTTAAATATATCACCAAGCCTCTAAATCTCCCCAAACTTCTACGTAACATTGGCAAGTACCTAAACGTAACCTAACCTTTCGATGTCAACAGTACCAGGGTTCAACATCCTTTCCATAGGCCTTCATTATTAGCACCATATTTTACTGATCATGATCCTCAACATTCAAGATGGAGAGATGGCAAGTTTACAATCAATCAATCAATCACTTCCTGTGGCACCCTCGGGGATGCATAGGGCCTCGATGAACTCACACCACCACATCCTATCTTGTGCTAACTCCTCAAGATCTCCCCAACACTCATCTCCAGGTTCCCGTCTCATTGTCCTCACCCACGTCTCTTTCGGACTTCCTCTACCTCTCCTACCAAGTGCCACCCACCCTGGTGTACCTCGTACTATTCCCTGTCTCCTATACACATGTCCTAGCCACTTCCATCGTGAGAACCTAACATATTCATCGACCGGCTGCACTCCCGTTATTTCTCTAATTCTACTATTTGGTATCCTTTCCCACCACTTAACTCCTAATATTCTTCTAAGTGCTTTTTCTTCAAACACCAAGAATTTATTTTCCATAGTCACTGTGCTGTACCAAGACTCGTGTCCATAAATTAAGATACTCCTAACCATTACCTTATAAAGTTTGATTTTTGTATGCACAGAAAAATTGTTATTATTCCAAATATTTTTAAGCATTCCCATTGCCTGATTAGCCTTCTTTAACCTTTCCTCGAATTCAAAGTTCAAAGAACCATCCTTGGCTAAATAAGTACCTAAATATTTAAACCTATCAACTTGCTTTACAACCATACCTCCAATTACACATTCCTGCGCATTTTCCATAATTCATATTGATTATTTCAGTTTTTCCACAATTAATAACCAAACCCACCTTGCGACCTTCACTCACCAAACAGTCCAACACTCTCTGCATCTCTTCTGGCCCATCACAAATCAAAACTATATCATCTGCATAATCTAAATCCAAAAGTTTCCTGTTCTCTCCCCAAAGTATACCTGCACCAGTTTCTGTTCCAACGCATTTCATAATGTAATCAATGACCAATATAAATAGTAAAGGCGATAGAACACCACCTTGAATTACTCCGGACTTGACTTCAAACGAATCACTCAGACAACCATCAACCATCACTTTACAAAATGTGTCCTCATGCATGTTCATAATGACCCTCACAAACTCCTCTGGTATTCCATAATGTCTCATGATCTTCCCCATAGTCTCTCTCGAAACACTATCAAAAGCCCTTTCAAAATCAACAAAACAAAGACTTAACGGTACTCTCATTTCATTAACTTGCTGCATCAAATGCCTAACTATAAAGATCTGATCATTGCAACCACGTCCCTTTCTAAAACCAGCCTGTTCATCCCTCAGAATACCCTCAACCACCGGCTCCAACCTATTTAACAACACTCTACTGAAAACTTTCAAAGCTATCGGTGACAAAGAGATTCCCCTCCAATTACCACATTCACTCAGGTCTCCCTTCTTCGGAACTTTAACAATTACACCATTCTTCCAAACTGATGGTAGTAACCCCGTCACCCATATCTTATTGAATAGCTTGGTCAAGATCATTATTAATCTATCCCCCTCCACTTTAAACATTTCCGGAAATAAACCATCCTCCCCTGGTGCCTTATTATTCTTTAACTGTTTTACTGCTTTCTCCACTTCTGCAAGCCTCAACTCTCCTGTTTCTATATTTAAATCTTCCTGAGCAGACGGTATATCCTCTTCTGGTGGTATTGGTCTATTAAGAACTGTCTCAAAATGCTCTTTCCATCTATTTTTAATATCTCCATCTTTGGTCAATAAATTTCCTTCCCTGTCTCTAACTGGTATTTCCTTGCGTTTACCTACATTACCACTCAGTTCTCTAATCGATTCATATGCTATTCTTTGACTCTGTCCATCATTTTTGTTTATTAAGATTTCAGTCTCTGCAACCTTTTCATCCACACATCTTCTTTTATCTCTCCTCGCTAACCTTCTTACTTCTGAATTCAAACTCCAGTACGCAGCTCTTGCTAATTCAATCTCTCGTTCATCAACGCATTGCATCTCACTCCTCAATTTAGCCTCACCTCTCTTTTTTATCATATCCCACGTTTCCCCTGATATCCATTTCTTTCTCCTGAATCTATGTCTCCTTCCAATCATACATTCAGCAGCCTCATGCAAAACTTTGTTCACATGCTCCCACATCTCATCTACATTTCTCTCCCCCTCTTCCAACGTTTCCAACACCAAAAACCTATTTCTGCATTCTAATCTGAATTCCTCCTTTTCTTCTCCTTCCCTTCTAAGCTTAACAATATCGTATCTACCAACACCAGATTTTTCATTCTTCTGATTTTTAAGTTTAAACCTTATTTTTGCAATGCTGAGTTGATGGTCACTACCAATATCCGCTCCCCGTTTAACATGAACATCTAGCAGAGAACTTCTATGCCTCCTACTGTATACATTATATTAAAATAACCTTCCAACTCTAATCCACTCATTAAGCAATTCTGCCAGTGATAAAACCCTCCTACTTCAGTGGATCCTTTCTCACCCAGTCTTCAGGTGCAGTTCCTGGTAAAGAGACCTTTGGGCCCTGGTGCTAATAAGGACTCCAGAAAGTACGCTGGAGTGAATTTCCCCCCACAAAATTGACTAAGTGACGGTGCATTTTTACTACAAAACTTAGGGAAACATTAAAAATTCACCCCTATTTCTACTGTACACTTTAGGATGTCTTAAATATATCACCAAGCCTCTAAATCTCCCCGAACTTCTACGTAACATTGGCAAGTACCTAAACGTAACCTAACCTTTCGATGTCAACAGTACCAGGGTTCACCATCCTTTCCATAGGCCTTCATTATTAGCACCATATTTTACTGATCATGATGCTCAACATTCAAGATGGAGAGATGGCAAGTTTATGCCTAGATAAAATAAACTGAGCATAGCTGATGTCTAATGTGTTACAGCACTGCAGTAGGATGAGGCCAGTGAGAGCTTATATCTGAGAGACAGTTGAGGTTTACTTATTCCAGTGCCATTTAAGAGTAAATGAGTCTGATCATCCTTGCCCTAACCTCTCTGTGGCAGGGAACATAAATATACGGTACACAATGTGTATCCTGCATGTCCAGCTTTGTAACAAAACATTAAGAAGACTTACCATAACTGATTTTGTCATCAGGTGCCTGGCTTCACGATGGAGCAGAGCAGCCAGCACAGTACGAGGCAAAGCAGGAAGCAGACGATTCTGGGTGTCAAAATTATCTTCTCCAAAGGCAGGACCAACAACTGAAAATAAAGTCTGTGCTGTATACATTATCATATTAAAATAACCTTCAACTCTAATCCACTCATTAAGCAATTCTGCCAGTGATAAAACCCTCCTACTTCAGTGGATCCTTTCTCACCCAGTCTTCAGGTGCAGTTCCTGGTAAAGAGACCTTTGGGCCCTGGTGCTAATAAGGACTCCAGAAAGTACGCTGGAGTGAATTTCCCCCCGCAAAATTGACTAAGTGACGGTGCATTTTTACTACAAAACTTAGGGAAACATTAAAAATTCACCCCTATTTCTACTGTACACTTTAGGATGTCTTAAATATATCACCAAGCCTCTAAATCTCCCCAAACTTCTACGTAACATTGGCAAGTACCTAAACGTAACCTAACCTTTCGATGTCAACAGTACCAGGGTTCAACATCCTTTCCATAGGCCTTCATTATTAGCACCATATTTTACTGATCATGATCCTCAACATTCAAGATGGAGAGATGGCAAGTTTATGCCTAGATAAAATAAACTGAGCATAGCTGATGTCTAATGGGTTACAGCACTGCAGTAGGATGAGGCCAGTGAGAGCTTATATCTGAGAGACAGTTGAGGTTTACTTATTCCAGTGCCATTTAAGAGTAAATGAGTCTGGTCATCCTTGCCCTAACCTCTCTGTGGCAGGGAACATAAATATACGGTACACAATGTGTATCCTGCATGTCCAGCTTTGTAACAAAACATTAAGAAGACTTACCATAACTGATTTTGTCATCAGGTGCCTGGCTTCACGATGGAGCAGAGCAGCCAGCACAGTACGAGGCAAAGCAGGAAGCAGACGATTCTGGGTGTCAAAAGCATCTTCTCCAAAGGCAGGACCAACAACTGAAAATAAAGTCTGTGCTGTATACATTATCATATTAAAATAACCTTCCAACTCTAATCCACTCATTAAGCAATTCTGCCAGTGATAAAACCCTCCTACTTCAGTGGATCCTTTCTCACCCAGTCTTCAGGTGCAGTTCCTGGTAAAGAGACCTTTGGGCCCTGGTGCTAATAAGGACTCCAGAAAGTATGCTGGAGTGAATTTCCCCCTGCAAAATTGACTAAGTGACGGTGCATTTTTACTACAAAACTTAGGGAAACATTAAAAATTCACCCCTATTTCTACTGTACACTTTAGGATGTCTTAAATATATCACCAAGCCTCTAAATCTCCCCAAACTTCTACGTAACATTGGCAAGTACCTAAACGTAACCTAACCTTTCGATGTCAACAGTACCAGGGTTCAACATCCTTTCCATAGGCCTTCATTATTAGCACCATATTTTACTGATCATGATCCTCAACATTCAAGATGGAGAGATGGCAAGTTTATGCCTAGATAAAATAAACTGAGCATAGCTGATGTCTAATGGGTTACAGCACTGCAGTAGGATGAGGCCCGTGAGAGCTTATATCTGAGAGACAGTTGAGGTTTACTTATTCCAGTGCCATTTAAGAGTAAATGAGTCTGGTCATCCTTGCCCTAACCTCTCTGTGGCAGGGAACATAAATATATAGTACACAATGTGTATCCTGCATGTCCAGCTTTGTAACAAAACATTAAGAAGACTTACCGTAACTGATTTTGTCATCAGGTGACTGGCTTCATGATGGAGCAGAGCAGCCAGCACAGTACGAGGCAAAGCAGGAAGCAGACAATTCTGGGTGTCAAAAGCATCTTCTCCAAAGGCAGGACCAACAACTGAAAATAACATCTGTGCTGTATACATTACCGGTATCATATTAAAATAACCTTCCAACTCTAATCCACTCATTAAGCAATTCTGCCAGTGATAAAACCCTCCTACTTCAAGTGCAGTTCCTGGTAAAGAGACCTTTGGGCCCTGGTGCTAATAAGGACTCCAGAAAGTACGCTGGAGTGAATTTCCCCCTGCAAAATTGACTAAGTGACGGTGCATTTTTACTACAAAACTTAGGGAAACATTAAAAATTCACCCCTATTTCTACTGTACACTTTAGGATGTCTTAAATATATCACCAAGCCTCTAAATCTCCCCAAACTTCTACGTAACATTGGCAAGTACCTAAACGTAACCTAACCTTTCGATGTCAACAGTACCAGGGTTCAACATCCTTTCCATAGGCCTTCATTATTAGCACCATATTTTACTGATCATGATCCTCAACATTCAAGATGGAGAGATGGCCAGTTTATGCCTAGATAAAATAAACTGAGCATAGCTGATGTCTAATGGGTTACAGCACTGCAGTAGGATGAGGCCAGTGAGAGCTTATATCTGAGAGACAGTTGAGGTTTACTTATTCCAGTGCCATTTAAGAGTAAATGAGTCTGGTCATCCTTGCCCTAACCTCTCTGTGGCAGGGAACATAAATATAACGTACACAATGTGTATCCTGCATGTCCAGCTTATTTCAAGTGTTGGTGGCAAGGCTGGACTGCAGTGCCATCAAATAAACTCCTATTTTTATGCCTGCCACCCTCACAACAACAATTAAAGACTGAGGATCACTTAAGAAGTTAACCTACTGCTTCTTCCAAACAACAGAGTAGTATCAAGGTCACATGTAAAGCCTGTATCATCAAATCAAAGCAACAACCACCACTTCACTGACAAAGGTCACCTCAAAATCAAACCAAAATAACTGATAGCACAAATAAACTAAAAATAATATCATTGCATACAAAACTGTAGCTACTTTGTGTAAATCTGAGCCAAGCTTAGGTGGAAGAACTACAAGAAGACAAACTAACACGATTATTAAAGAGGAGATAACATTTCTGTACTGCCCTTGTAAATCTGAGTCACGTAAAAGCCAAAGGACCATGGAAAGTGACTAATAAAGGTGAAAAAGTACTGCACTGTTCATTAATATCTGGGCCAAGTTAAGGTGAAATGACTATAGAAACAGGGTTACTGGATACAAGGCATGAAGTACCCGATTGTTCATGACATGAATGATATACAGTACATACACAATACAGTATCTTCCTGCTGATATTGCTAATGATGTCATGATGTTTTAAGCCTAGGTTATTAGGGTAATTTGTGTGTGTGTGTGTGTATATATTTTTTTTTTATGCTAGGAAGAAGGAACAAAAGGCCAGGAGCCTACAAACTGTTCCTTCTATAAAAAAAGAAGAAGCCAAATTAAAGATCGATCATTTCAAGATGCTTGGACACACTGCATTTGAAAGACTAGAGATCGTAGCTAGCAGGAAATATAGAGGGAGGCAGTTCCAGAGTTGACCTGTTGTATGTGGGACTGGGAGTAACAGTTAACTCTTGCTTTGTGCACAATTTAAAAAAATCCTATCGACACTATAAATTATAACTAGGAATTCCCATCTCTCCCTACAACTAAAGATAAATGAACAACAGAATATGATGCTAGTCATTCCATACCTTACTAGGTAAGACTGTACTGGAGGATTATGTACAGCCTTCACTAACCTCATACCAGGGGACTGATGCTGGAGTAGGGAACCTTCAAATGGTGCCACTTGCTTCTACAGGGGAAGAGACCATGTTTGTTTACATTTCGCCACGGCCGGCTTAGTGACGTCATTGCATACCATCTCTAACCAGTCTCTGGCACATTATGATAATTCTATGCATATTACGTGGCTATCTTTTGATGCCCTTGATATATAATGAGTGTTTTTACGGCTAGTGTGAGGAAATTCAACGGTGTGCATTTGTCACCTGGCCGCGGCTTACCTGGGCCCACACTTCACACGGAGGAATTTCCTCACATTATCCGTAAAAACACTTTCTTTATACATCACAAAAACCACAAGATACCTACGCAATAGGGAGTGAATCATCACTATGTTTCTGACACAGATTATTGGCGATATACGGTAAATTACACTGCACCAACCGCCATGCGTCTAACCTCCGTCGTCAACCAAACTAGGTTCCAATATGTTGCAACAGTTCATAATATATTACATACAAGCATTTCTTGTACCTGTAAGTTAAAATACACTTTTCCTAAATTACCTAAATATATTTTCTAATGCAATGAGCTTTTCTACGGCAGTAAATACGTTCATTAACTGCCGAAATCTCCAAGTGTCTGTATGTGTCGAAGGATTTGCAGTACACAGATGATTTATGGTTTAGGCGGGAAACCTTCGAATTTTGGGAAAACTTGAAGGGTCGTTTCTTTGCCTAATAATATCGCCTAAATGTAAAAAGATTAAGCTAGAAATAAGGCTGTCTATTTAAAGGGTTAATGGACATGATGAAATCCTGCAGTATGAGATATGTTACCTAAATAAATATGGTGAAAGTTGTGTAGATCAGAGATATTCATTCTTAGATCTCTAGTGGAAAAGTTTCTATAGAAGGGAAGAAGTTGTACCTCAATTAAATATGTATATATATACAGTATACACCATCTTCTTCATCATCCAATCCTACATTGCCCCATGAGAAGCATTGGAGCCCAGGGTTAGGCAAGTTGGTCCTGACATTTAAGATGAGAAAGACCAGCCTCACTCATCCCTGAGTATTATTATGTGAGCAATAAACCCCAAACCACCTCTTGGATATAAGCCTTCATCAGCTCAATCTGATTGGAGAGCCATAATTACCCACTAAACCACCAGGTGCCAAAATTTGGTTATATGGTTACCACCCAGAGTAGTAAATGGCTTCCTGGTGTACAGGAAACCATTTGGCTTGTCACTCAGTGTAGTCACCCACAGGCAGAAGGAAGAAGACATTAAATCACCCAGGGGCATGAGGGTGGGTTCATGGAATGTGGGAAGCTTGAGGGGAAGTCGTTGAAGCATTCAGTAGGAGATGGGTGGATGTGGCCTGTTTGCAGGAAGTCCGGAATTAGTTGCAGAAGAACAGGGAGGTTTTAGAAAGGGAAGAGGTTGTGTAGATCAGATATTTATTCTTAGGTCTTAAGCAGAAAAGTATCTAGAGAAGGGAAAGAAGTTGTATGCAGCCTTCATGGATTTGGAGAAGCATACGACAGGGTGGATAGACAAGGATTGTGGAAAGTATTAAGAAAATATGGAGTAGATGGGAAGTTGTTGAAGGCCGTGAAGAGTATGTATGAGGGTGAAAGGATGATAAGGCTGCAGTGCCTGTGGATAGTGAATTGAGTGAATTTTTCTATTTGAAGGTTGGATTGAAACAAGGATGTGTCATGTCTCCAGGGCTGTTCAATCTGTTCATGGATGGGGCTATAAATGAGATGCAAGGTAGGGCAGTGGCTGTTGGAGCAGCCCTAGTGAGAAAGGGCAATGTTTGGAAACTACAATACCTGTACTGTTGTGTGCAGGTGATACTGTGTTGTTAAGTGAAGACGAAGGGGAGCTGCAAGGGTTGGTGAATGAGTTTGGGAGAGTGTGTACGAAATGGAATCTAAAGGTGAATGTAGGGAAGAGTACAGTTATGGTCTTTGAGAGAAATGAAGTCAGTGAATGTACAGTGAGGTTGGATGAGGAGGAAATGGAAAATGTGAGTGCGTTTAAGTACTTGGGTAGTGTGATGAGTAATGATGGAGGTTTGGAGGGTGAAGTGCTTGAAAGGGTGCAACAGGGAAGAAAGGTTGCTGGCTCCTTGAAGGCAGTGATAAGAAACAGAGAAGTGAGTATGGAGGTGAAGAAGCTACTACAGTACATGACAGTAGTGTGATACCAACCTTAATGTATGGAAGTGAAGCTTGGACCTTGTTGGAGGGACATAAGTCAAGAGTGAGAGCAGTTGAAATGAGTTATTTAAGAGGAGCCTGTGGAGTCACATGGAGAGACAGGCTAACGAATGAGGATATAAAGAAGCGTTGTGGTGTGGATGTGGATGTGATAGGAAGCGTTACGAGGAACACACTGAGGTGGTTTGGCCATGTGGAGAGGATGGAGGGTGAAAGACTGACGAAGAGAGTGTATGTGAGTGAGGTGGAGGGTGGAAGAGGGAGGGGGAGGCCGAGGATGAGATGGAGGGATGGGGTGGAGAGGTATATGAGAGAGGGGGGTGTGAGTTGGAAGCAGGGCAGTGAAATGGCGGGGGACAGGGCGACTTGGAGACGATTTGTTTATGGCCACCCCAAACGGGATTGAGGCGTCTGGCAATAGATAGATAGATAGATACATTAAAAAACTATTATATTTTTTCTCAGCTGAATCAAAGTGTATAGTAGTAACCAGAACGGAATATGCCACTGTACAGCACCTATGTGAGGCCCTGAGACTGAGTTTATATACTGACTAAAAATAACCATTTAAAATTATTTTCCTTCTGGACAAAACTATGACCATTTGAGAGGCATTAAAAGTCAACTGCTAGGCAACAGCTACTCTCTCCTCCCCTGTGTCAAACTACATTGGAGGGTGGCAGTAATGACAGGTTTGTCCAGCCTCATAATCAATCTGTTCCAGTCAGGATAAAATGGGTTAGACACTGATTTGATTTGGTTTGGTAAAAATTAGGTTTGACTGATATGTTAATAGGGAGTAATTAACTGGTGATGGTTTGACCTTGGGGCTGGAAACGACCTGAAAGTATGGTGAACTACCTGGTGGTGAGAGAACCACATCAGTTGCTCTCCCTTGGGATCCCACAGCAGTACCGTTGTTGCCTGAAGAAGAGAGTGGAGACACTGGATGTTGCTGTGGGTCCCTACTGCAGTATAAAGATTTTTATGATAGGTTTAACAGTTTTCATACGAGTTATTTTTGAAAAATCACTAATTTTTTGTGAAAAATGCCTGCTCCTGACGGTTCATTTTACAAACAATGCCCAGTGAGAATATCCCTTTGAACATCATACACCTAAACAACAATCATAGATGAAAGATGATTAATGGTAACATTTCTGCTGCATAGTATTGTATCTATCTGACACAGAGGATTATTACACAGCTGTTTACATGCCTGCTACTTGCATTTTTTTTTTTTTAAAGCTTCCTATACAAATTCTAAACTTTTTAGGTCTATTCATTTGTTATTATGGCCCCAGGCTCAAATGGATGTGAACCCAGTGGACTGCAGACTGGAGTTGCCCTTCTCCAGTCCACCATCCTACTTTCTGGAGACAGAGAAGGTGCTGAGAGACCTTTGTATAACCAGGCAGCAGAGCCACTTAGTCATACCAGTGCCATTGCATGCAGGAGTCCCTCTCCAGCTTCTGAAAAACTATGCCACATATATAGTGATCAATTATTGTTCCTTTGTGCTGGAGGGACACCTTCATGCAATGGCATCAACACAACCAGGCAGCTCTTTGGTTCAGGTACACAAATATTCCTTAACTCCTTCTCTATCTCCTTGAAAAGAGGATGGTGGACTGCAGGGGGAGAGTAACTTCAGCCTGCAGTCCAATGGGTTAATATTCCACTGAGCTAGGGTTACAACAACTACTAAAACTACCAGTATGACAATGACAATGATGATGAAGACAACTACCATACTATAACCACAAATTAAAGATATCAGATAAACTAAAAACAACTCACAGAGAGTAGCCACATCTATCTATCTATCTATTGCCAGACGCCTCAATCCCGTTTGGGGTGGCCACAAACAAATTGCCTCCAAGTCGCCCTGTCTCCCGCCATTTCACTGCCCTGCTCCCAATTCACACCCCCCTCTCTCATATACCTCTCCACCCCATCCCGCCACATCACTGCCAGTTATAATGAAGCAGAATGTGGCACACACAGTGGAGTCTTCTTGCATCATATTTGGGGTGACCAGATGTGCTATTTTGCCATCAACTGGTGACAACACATCAATAAACATAGAGTGACCTGCAGAAAATGATATACATTGTTTTGTCAGGTTAAGAAAATTGTACAGACAAAGCGTGATCTGTAGATAATGGAAAAGCTCATGCAAACCTAGAATGACCTGCACAGATTGAATATAATGTTCACTCATGCTAAAAAGATCATACAAACAGAGAGTTACCTGCAGCTAACTACATGTGCTGCTTAATCAGGCACAAAAGCTTACACAAACATAGAATGACCTGCCGATAACTAGACGTACTGTTCAGTCACCATCATCATCATCATATTACCTCTATTTCCAAGTCCAGAAAGCATGAAAAAAAAAAAAAAAAAAGACAGTTGAAGAACTAATCAACAACGTGCCAAATAATATGGGCCACACAGTCATTTGCTCAACATTCAAGCCCCTCAGGTGTGCTAAAAAATCAGGTAGTAGGCCAACACAGCCTATCAGAACTTTAAACAGAGCACAGTTACATGCAACAACATTCTGATAACATATTTGGCATCTTAATAAAACATTTAATATCGTGATGACACAAAACAGCCAACTGCCGCCTAAGCTACATGAAAACTATGCCTCCAATATTATATCCAGCATTAACTACATAAGGATATTATTTCTACAGTAAAAGCATCAGTATTCCCTTGCCTCCAATTTAAAAACTCTTCCCTAGCCTGAATAAAATAATCTTAAGACAGCTGGGAGAGAGAAAAAAAGGAACCACCACACAGGACAGGTTAAGTAAATTTTCAGCTGTCACTAATTGTGCCATCCTCCATTTTCCTCTTACAGCATTACTATCCTGAATTAAGACAATGTCCCCTGGTCTCATATTCCTGTACTCAGAGTGCCATTTCTGTCTAACAATCAGCGTTGGAAAATAATCACGATTCCACCTTTTCCAAAATGATGAGACAACTTTTTCAATTATTTGTAGTCTTTTTCTTTGATCTCTAGTCTCTGTCCATAACCCAATTGGGACTTTATTCGTTGCCCTACCAAGAATAAGGTCATCGGGGCACAAGTATGTTCCCAGGCCAGGGTCAGACCCAGGTTTGATGCCAATAGGCCTTTCATTCAACAAGTTGGCCACCTCAAACAGAACAGTCTGTAGCTCACCAAAGGAGAGAATGCTATCACCAATTGCTAAAACCATTGATCTCTTCACTGACTTAATGAGGGATTCACTACACCCGTTTTCCCAAGGTGCATCAGCAGACTTATTAAATGACCACTTCATTCCCTCACCTGCACCAACTGCAAAAACCTTACTCATATCCCACTTGCTGACTATCTCTCTGAGTTCCTTGTTGGCTGACACAAACTGAGTACCCCCATCTGAATGCATAACACTGGGAAAACCTCAAACTGATATGAACCTCCTCAGTGTTATAAGGAAACTCTCACAATCACAATCCTCTGTGAGATCTACGTAAATTGTTCTACACACAAAGCAGTTAAATATTACTCCATATACTTTCATTTTGGTCCTCTGTTTAACTGTGTCCTTAACTAGAAAAGGACCAAATAAATCTATTCCAGTTCTATAAAAGGGAGGAGTAGGTTGTAACCTTTCATATGAGATTTGACCCATGATCTGTCCCACAATTTCTCTCTCCAGTTTTCTACAAGTAACACATTTTGCTTTCACTGACTTGATTATTCTCCTCGCACCAGGTACCCAAAACTTTGACTGCAGCTTAGCTAATGTAACCTCGATGCCTGCATGATCGATTTTACGAAGATGACGAATATATAATCGTGTAAACAGATGATTGGTTGGCAAGAGAACAAATCTATCTTGGTTCCAGTCGTCCTTCAGCCAGCTAGCAATTCTCTGCCCTACTACAATAAGACCATTGTCATCTAGAGCAGGCCCTAGTCGTTGATATTTAGTTCTCCAGTTATCACTTAATGATTTCTGTGCACCTTGAATTAATACTCTTTCTGACTTAATCAAGAAATCTGCATTGGGTTCCTCTAGTACTGCTTTAAGAGACTTATTCTGAGCAGCCAACAATATTCTGGCAACAGTCTTCAACAATTTAATGTAACTACTAAACTTGCTCAGATCTATTACATCTAGATTATCATTGTCATTAACAACAACTGCATGAGAATGAATGGTCACATTTATCCTATCTGGTAGTTCATTAGCACAAGCCTGGCTAATAGGTAGAGCAAGAAACCATGGTCCTTTTTGCCATACTGATTCTGACTGGAGCTCATGAGGATAACATGCTCTAGTAGTCATGTCTGCTGGGTTACAATTAGTAGGTGCCCACCACCATTCACTAGGGTCCGTTTTTGTCTGAATCTCTGCTATTTTTGTGGCTACAAAAGTACCAAATCCATAAGATTCCTTTTGTATCTGAGCTCTTACAATATGCCTGACTGAACTAAATTCGAAATCCATCTCTGCCACAATCGTATGTCTCAATCTACATGCAAGAACAGCAGCACAGAGTTCTAGTCTGGGACTGTCAATTGTTTAGTGGGTAATATTCTGTTCTTAGCAGCCAAAAGTCTGCTTGAAAACTCTACATTAATTAGCTTCCATCTAACGTATGCACAAGCACCATAAGAATAAATACTAGCATCAGAAAAGATAACCACCATTGGCATTCCTACAGAATTATCAGGTTTTATGCATCTCTTAAACTTCACCATCTTCAATCCACACAGATTTTTGAAAAGCATTTTCCATTTGTTAAACATCCATACAGGCATGAGATCATCCCACCCTAATTTCTGTTCTTTCCCATCCTTCATAATGTTCACCTGTGACACTAGTTCATGCATTAGGATTTTTGCTTGCACTGTAACAGGTATGACTAAACCAAGTGGATCATAAATCGATGCTGTTTGGCTTAGCACCATTCTTTTAGTAAGGGAAAGAGGCAAACTGTGATCAATATCTGGTATCTCCAAATCTAGACCAAGGTGTACCTTCCTATACTTTGGAGAAAAGTTGATCTTTACTTCAAAGGTAAAATGATCCTCTTTGGGTTCCCAAATTAAGCCAAAAACCTTCTCCTTATTGGTATTCAGGATATTTATTTTTTCTGCACAACATCAATCTCACCAGATAATACCCAGTGTTTCACCCTAAATCCTCCAATATCAAGTATCTGTTCAGCTTCCTGAATCAAAGCTTTAGCTTCTGTTAGATTTGGTACAGACTGCAAAAGATAATCTACATATGAGTTTCAGATACTCATGCCAGTAGCCTTAAAGGCCGGAAACATTTCTGCAGTACGGTGCAATGCAATCAATGAAATAGTTCCACTAGGTTTGTCTGCCAATGTTACAGTTGTTAGGACATAATGGTCTGGCTCCCTATCAATCTCCATATCACGCCACACAAATCTATGAGTATGTTGGTCTGTCTCAGAAATAAAAATAGAGTTGTACATTTTGGCAATGTCTCCAGCAATAGCAACTTGGTCCTGACGAATTCTCATGAGTACACCTAACATATTATTCAGCATATCAGGTCCCTTTGCCCAGTAATCATTCAGTAAATGACCCATGTAACAAGAAGAAGAATTAAATACAATTCTCAGAGGCATGGATGATGTGTCAGGTTTTAAAACTTCATGATGAGGTGTATAACGTATGGGACCTCTAAACTCAAGCAATTCACTCTTCTCAAGTTTTCTGGCTACTCCTCTATTCACCATGTCTTTTATTTGAGCCCGATAAATCTGAGTATACTCTACTCCAAGTTTTAAAAGACGTTTTTCTGTAGACTTCATGTGAGCAACAGCATGTGACACATTATTGGGATGATTACTGGGATCTTTAATCCACGGGTATTGCGCAGTCCAACGTTTACTTATCTGATCGTGATTAAGGTCCTGATTAATTAGAGCTAATTCTCTCTCTTCCTTTAGATTTATAGTTGTTTGCCCCTACCAGACACTTACCACATCTACAGTTGCCACATTTAGGTGTACACTGTGTACCTAAGTTCTCTATAGCAAAGAAATAATCCAACTGCTTAGTTAATCCAGTCCTTGGTTCAGTGTTGATATCATTCACGCTTAACACACATGCCAAATGGTGAATGCGTACACCTACATTATTCACATTTGTGTCAGTTCTATTTAACATGGGATGAGACTCACATATACAAAATCCAAACTGATTCCTCATCAACTGCTAATTTCCCACCGTCTTTACTAACCTGGGTATTAAACCACAGAAATCCGATCCCACCAACATGTCTACTCTGCCACAAGGCCTTTCAATGTCATGGGGCTGTGCCTCCAGCAAATGGGCTACATGAATTGTACTGACTTCAGATATAATGGAGGTTATATCCTCTATACCACAAGCTCTCACCTCCCATACGTCACCAGTAGCATCAAGCAAAGGAACTACGTATTTTTTGCTCTCAAACATTTCATTGAAGTTCCCCACTCTAGTCTCTGATAGGTCCACATCTCTGCCCTTTAGTCCAAGCTTTCGTGCCATTCTGTGTGCTATCAAAGTTATATTTGACCCAGGATCCCACAATGTTGATATAGTCTAATCCTTACTGTTAACGCTGCTGACCATAAGTAAAACCCCATCACGTGAGAGCAAGTTGTTGGTTGCTCGCTTAAGATTATCTGGCATTGTGTCATTAGTAAACAAGTTGTGTAAGCTGTGATGGTGTGGTCTTCCACAAGGGCCCTTACCTTCATTCCTGACGTCACAAGGCCTTCTGTTGGGACAATTCTTACTTAAGTGACCAATAAGAAGGCAGCTGAAACATGCGCCATTCTTACGAATAGAGTCCAGTTTAACCCAGCTATCTAAATTCTTAAACCCAGCACATTCTGTAATATCATGTATGTTCGAGTCATGGAACCAACAGCTCTTAGTTGTACTAGTATATAGTTTAACATCTGCATGCTTAGTCTTTGTCACAAGTTCCTGTGATTTAGCAGAGTTTTTTACATCAGTTGGGTCATGTTCTGGGTCACGTTAATCATACAATCATACATTTGTTTTTGGTGTTTTTCTAGACTTTCCTGTAATTTCTTTATTACAGTAACTATTTCCGTAGAATCACTAGTTTCATCACTCACACAACCATGCACCATAGCTTTACAAGGGGATGGTCCTCTCAGATCAGTTTCCATGTATTCAATGACCTTCTTTTCTCTCAACAAAAATTTCAACAGTTCTTCAACCATTTTGCTACTGTCTTTCACTTCCTGGACCACTAATACCCATTCTTGCTTCAGACTGGCTGGTAACAATTTTTCCACCTGAGTCATCATTGTAGTAGTGTTCATTTCAGTTGCAAGCCCCATTTTCTGTAGGTCTAGCCAACCCCTTTCTAGCACGTTAACCATCTCAGTGAATTTCTTGTGATTTCCCTCTGGAACAGGTTTCAGTGCTTTAATTTCACCTACAACAGCATCTACAAGCTTACCAGGATATGCAAATTTTTCATCTACTCTCTCTAACATCTTGGTATAACTCTCTTCCACACTTTTCACAACATTCAAAGCTTCCCCCACCAAGCATGATTTCAGTGCATATGGATCTCTCCCATAATTATATGAAACATGTCTTTCAAAGTCTTTACGAAATGTAGGATAATCTCTGATATTTCCATCAAATTTAGGAGGCTCTTATGATTTTACTATCACCCGTGTACATTCCTTGTCATCTTTCCTAAGTACGTTTTTCCTTTTAATCAATTTTAAGTGAATATCCCCTTTCGTTAGTTCCAAGTCCAATATGTACTGATCACATATAACAATTTCACTTTGGTAATCTGCATCCTCATTATCCAGCACACACACATATTTATCACTTCAACTGCTTCAAAAGCTTGGCATACATCAGAATACATGATTTCCAAAACTTCCGGCGGGTCTTCCTATGACACTCGTTCCTCGAACAGTTTCACCTTCCTGGTAAACTTCGCTTTAGCTGGGGCTCGGTGCTTCCTAGTTCCCTCCAAAAGTTCCATACTGAAGTTTTCGGCTCGTAGTCGAAATGTATCACCAATCAATCAAAGCAGCATGCTTGCATGTGTCGGCCTTGGTCACCTAATGGCGGCTCTCCACGCTGCCCGATCCATTGCAGCCTCCCTGAGAACAAAGGTTTATATTACAACTCAATACACCAAGGTCATAATCACATGAAACATAATGACTAACAAACGAAGTGGATAAGTTATAACAACACAATGCCGTAACACAGCTGGGGATAAGGAACACATTCACATAATAAACTAATGGCTGTTGCAACAGATCGCAATATGATAAGACAGTGCCGTAACAAAGCTGGGGATAGGGAACACATTCATTCAATAAACTAATGTCTGTTGCAACCGATCACAATATAAAATGAATAATGAATATGATAAGAGTGCTTAAGAGTTCGTTTTCGTTTTTAAATGCTCCAACATGCTTGCATGTGTCGGCCTTGGTCACCTAATGGCGGCTCTCCACGCTGCACGATCCATTGTAGCCTCCCTGTTCAGTCCCTTAACCCTAAGGTCACACTTAATGACCTCGTCCCATAAGAGTCATCATGAATAAAGTACTCACAACGTTGCCTCCCAAATGATGACTGGTGAATAGTGAGAAATGGGTGCTCTCCAAATCAGAACAGTCAATTATCAGAACCGATCTAAGACTGCCCCAGACATCACTCAAATCTAACCAAAGAGTGGGAAGCGCACCCATAATTCTTGAGAAACAATGGAGACACAAAAAGCGTATACACCATTTTTGTAGAGCAATTAATATATGAACAGTGCATACTCTGGTATATAATGCATACAACTGTAGTATCCTTAGGGATTCTATGGAGGGAGGGAAGCCACCAACACGCTTCCTCTTGGGAGGATTTATTCTGACTGTCTTGCTAACCACGAGCCTAAGTACATTATTGACTTAACAAGCTTAAACATATTATCCTTGGTAAAAATAGCATAATCAATAAACATAATTAATGAAGGCACTATACTATACACTTACATATCAATATATATATATATATATATAACACTGCTTAACCTTTTGAAAGAGAGAAAATATGGTTGCTACCAATTAAGAAACAAAACTTATAGCTCTACATTTGGCATGAGAGAGAACAGAACACAAGCACATAACTTCCTACAAATAAGTTTTGAAAAGCCAGTTCTCGACTCATATAATCAAAGGTCTAATTTTCTTACAGGCTTCCTAACTCTGATCTTCTAAGAATATTCCCTCCATCAAGTTTTGCAGGTGTTTTACCTGTACTCTGTGACTGATCTGTGACTACCACATCTTCACGGCAGTCAGTTAATGCATTGAGTGGATGCTGGAGAACATCATCTTTGACCTCATCACCCTGACAATCATCCACAGCTGTATCAAGATCATCAGGTTCTGCTGCCACACTGATCTCATCATGTGCATGAATGATGTGATCTACATGAACATCTATCTATCTATCTATTGCCAGACACCATAATCCCGTAAGGGGTGGCCATTTGACTCTGAGTTATTTGTTTTACAGGGAGGGGCACTAACCCTTCACCAACCCACTTGTTGAAACGTAGGGAGCACGTATGGTTTGGTTATATGATTACCACCCAGCGTTGTAAATGGTTTCTTGGCTTACAGGAAACCATTTGGCTTGTCACTCAATGTAAAGCCACCTGTAATGGAAAGAAAAGCAATACGAATTGACAGGAAAGATGGGAGAAATAGCAAGAGAGGTAAGTAAACTAAATCAGAACTAACTACAATTTAGGTAAATAAAGGTCAATTCATGTGCATAAATGTAAGATACATCACAAAAATCTGCCAAAAGGGTGCAATGGATTTTTACAAATGATATTTATGGCCTTTTGGGACTCAGCAGAGACGTATGGGCATAATGGGCCGGTTTTGCAGTGGGAGATGGGCCACCCCATGGAAGGTACTGTATACATTGTGGGGATGGGCACTGTATACAGGCTAGTAAGATTAAAGTCAAAGGAGTGGGAGTAAAAATATTCAGTACTGGGTACACCTAGAAAATGAAGTACACCATCAGAGAATCCACAAATTTGATCTCTACACAGTAAACCAATGAAATAAAGCACACACTATCAAAGAATAAATGAAACTGTCATCCAGTACACCAACAAAACAAAGTAACTCACAGAATAAATTAAATTTTTAACCAGTGGCTATCCCAAAACATGAAGCACAATATTACTGACCTTTGCTTGTAGAGGCAGTGGTGCTGAGATCAAGTCCTGGCGCTATCTCGGTATCAGGGGAAATTCTGTTCCTAAGTCATAAAGGACTGGTTCGGTGCATTGCCTGAAACATAAAATAAAATGTTAATGTTCAGCTACAACACACCTCATAACAGTTTGAGAAAGAGATTACAACACACCAAATAAATAACAGTTCATGAAAGAGAATACAGTAATTTTTCATATAAAAATACAAGAACAGGGCGACGTGGAGGCGATTTGTTTGTGGCCACCCCGTACAGGATTAAGGCGTCTGGCAATAGACAGACAGACTAACACATAGGCTATACGAAGGTAGTTTCCGTATGTAATTTCATGTTCAAGAACCAGGCATACACAGTTTGAGAAAGTGAATACAATACATGACTACATGAACTACTGCAAAGCTGTAAGAAGGAAGTTGCACAATACATCATGATTCCATTAAAGTTGGCATATTTACTGTGACCATCATTAAAACCAACAAACAGACCTCATACTGTATGCCTGATCACTTACCATCATATTTCAACCCGTATCACATTAGGCTTGGATCCATGTTGGAAGCAAGTGACCACGCAAGTATAAAACAAGTTTCTAATTCACCACAACTGGTACAGTCTGGTCTCACTATACATTTGTTTGTTACCAGTATGTAATAAACTGCTATAATGATGAATAAAAAGTTAGGCCAATTTTCAGAATAATGACAGCAAAATGAATGCAAATTCACTAGAACAATGCCTCCTGGTCAGCTGTTTGGGAGGCATTGTTCTAGTGAATTTGCAATCATTTTGCTGTCATTAAATCTTACTGAATTACTACACTTTACCAAATATGTCCTATCTCCACACACTTCTTTAATAACACCAGTTATCCATTTGGCATGTGCAGTACCAAAACCTCTGGTCATGTTCCTAATCCTCACTCTATCATTTACCTTAAACACTTTTTCATGGGAACTTTTGTCATGATGCATCTTTTGTTGGTCTTGTTTCCTTTCTACAACTGCAAGCAGACTTGGCTTGACTGA
Organism: Coenobita brevimanus; assembly: GCF_032717465.1. Lineage (NCBI taxonomy): Eukaryota > Metazoa > Arthropoda > Malacostraca > Decapoda > Coenobitidae > Coenobita > Coenobita brevimanus. The sequence goes on from NW_027642057.1 coordinate 59,598, forward strand.
ACTTAATCTTGTTCTCAATTGTCTCCTCATCATTAACTCTGCAGGAGTACACCCTGTCACACTATGGGGGGTAGTTCTGTATCTGAGTAAGAAATCTGCTAGTCTGTGTTTCACTGATCTTCCAACTGTTCCTTGAATTACTTGCTTATACAGCGCTTCCTTTACAATTCTAACTGACCTCTCGGCAGCACCATTAGAGGCAGGATGATAGGGTGGGGTCAGTACATGTTTTATACCACTGAGCCTCATGAAGTTTTTAAACTCTGATGAATGAAATGGAGGTCTATTGTCTGACACTACCACCTCAGGTAATCCATGTTCAGCGAATATTAACCTTAATTCATCAATGGTTCTACAAGCATTGGTACTGTACATGTGTTTAACATCAATCCACTTTGAATGACTGTCAATCAGTACCAAAAACTTGTCTGTTCCCTTATCACAGAAGTCAATAGGTACTCTTTGAAAGGGGCGGGTAGGCCATTTCCGAGCTTTCAAAGGTGCACTGGGTGGCATACTCCTAGCATTCTGAAAAACACAGCACTCCCGTACCAGTCTTTCTATTTCATCATCCAGTTTAGGCCACCACACAAAACTTCTGGCCAGAGCTTTCATAGCACATATACCTGGGTGTTCAAAATGCAGTTCATTCAAAATTTGCCCTCTAAAACATGGTGGAATTAACACTCTCATACCCCACAGCACACACCCCATTTCTACAGATAATTCACATCTCCTTAAATGATATGGTTGAAAGTCTGAGGATGGACAGACCTCTGGCCATCCATTAAGTGTATACTCAAGGACTCTTCCCAACACAACATCTGTCTTAGTCTCATGAGCGATCATTCTGGAAGTGACTGGAAAATCTTCTGTTACCACGGTTACAGCATAAACCTTAGGCTCTACTCCATCATTTGATCCACTGCAAGGCAACCTAGACAAAGCATCAGCATTACCATGATCCTCAGAACGTCTGTACTGTATTTCATAGTCATATGCAGACAATATCACAGCCCATCTCTGCATTCTTGATGCAGCAAGTGTAGGAACAGGTGATTTAGGACCCAATATTGCCAAAAGAGGCTTGTGATCAGTTACTAAGACAAATTTCCTACCATATAAATACTGGTGAAATTTCTTTACTCCAAATATAATAGACAAAGCCTCTTTCTAGACAAAGCCTCTTTCTCTATCTGAGCATAGTTTTTCTCACTTTGGGTTAGTGTTCTGGAGGCATATGCAATGGGTCTTTCTTCACCGTTATGCATTACATGGCTTATGACAGCACCTATCCCATAGCCTGAAGCATCACAAGCAAGCTTTAGTGTTCTACAAGTATCATAATGGACCAAAACATCAGTACTAGACAAAGCAGCTTTACAATCCTCAAATGACTTCTGAGTTACACTGCTCCATTTCCAAGGAATACGTTTCTTTGACAGTTCATGCAAAGGGGCCAAAACTGATGAAAGTCCTTTAAGGAACCTTGAATAATACTGTATCATTCCCAAGAAGGCTTTCAATTCACTGACATTTTTTGGAGCTGGTATATTTACTGTCTCTTACTTTATCTTTACCTGGTCTCAGCCCTTCTGCATTGACCTTGTATCCAAGGTAAGTTACTTCTTTAGCTAAAAATGAGCATTTGCTCTTATTAAGCCTGACATTGTGAGCCAGTAATCTTTCAAATACTGTAGCTAGGGTTTTAACATGATTTTGGGAGTCACTGTCAACAATGAGGACATCATCCTGAAAACATCGTACATTTGGATGACCCACAAGAATTTTGTCCATGACGCACTGAAACTTGGGTGCACTTTTGACCCCATAAGGCAACCTTTTGAATTTATAGAGTCCCTTATGAGTGTTGATGGTGAGGTACTGTTGACTTTCAGCATCAACACTGACTTGAGCTTATGCCTGAGACAAGTCTAACTTTGTGAAAATGGTTCCACCTGTCAGTGCAGCAAAGACACCTTGAGAGGTGGGTAAGGGATACTGCTCATCCTCAACAGCTTGATTGATGGTAACTTTATAATCACCACATATTCTAACCGATTTATCAGCTTTAGGTACAACTACTATAGGAGCAGCCCAACTGCTTTTGGCAGTTTTCTCAAGAACTCCCTCACTCACAAGTCTGTCTAATTCTTTCTCCACCTCCCCTTTCAAGGGATAAGGAACGGGTCTAGCCTTAACATAAATGGGTGTAACACCTTTGTCAACAGTGACATGAGCCTCAAAGCCCTTTATAGCTCCCTGTTCCTTATCAAATAACCTCTTGTAGTGTTCAAGTAGTTTCTCAAGGTCAGGAACACTGTTACATGTCTTAATACTAAATATCTCCTTCCAATCCATCTTAAGCTCACACAACCAGTTCTTGCCTAACAAAGTTGGTCTATCCACATAACTAGCTACAATTAATGGCAACTTCAAGTTCTGTTTTTTGTACCTGACCTCACACTCCAGCTTCCCTTGTGTCCAAAATCTCTCCAGTATATGTTTTCAACTTAACCACTGAGTCTTCCAAAGGAACATGTGCAAATAACCTCTCATATGTATCTCTACTCATTATAGAAAAGTCAGCTGCAGTATCTACTTCCATAGTTACTGGAGTATTGTTAATACACAAGTCCACACTATACTTATGTCCATGTTTTCCTGCACTACTATTGTAAATAGTGAATACATGCACACTCTCATCATTATCAGGTTCAGAACTGCTGATACTCTCATTAATAATGTTTTCTGTTTCCTTTTCAGCACTTTCAATGACATTTACTCTACCTTTACCACTTCTGACAGGGGCTGTGCAGACAGAAGCAATGTTCCCAACATGCTGGCAATTGTAACATCTTAAGTGTTTGAACTTACAATGAGAACTCTCATGTTTCCCTAAGCATCTCCTACATTTCAAATCAGAATGTGTGCCTTGTTTTGTGGCATTGTTCTTCTTTCTGGCCACAGTCACTTTGCACACAGAGCCACTACTACTAACAGATTCACCACCAGTATTTGGAACAAATTCTCTGGTATTTTTCTCAGCTAGTTCCATGCTAGTGGCTATCTGACATGCCTTTTCAAAAGTTAGATCTGTGGTGTTCATTAACTTTATCTGTATTTTTTCATAAATCAGACCTATAACAAATCTGTCTCTTAGAGTTCAGTCCAAGAACGGTCCGAAATTACCGTGAATGGATAATTTCTTCAAGGCAACTATATAACCACTTACAGATTCATCCTTCCCTCTGTCTCTGGTACCAAATTTGTAACTCTCAGCAATTTCAAGGGGAGCAGGGTCAAAATGTTGCTTCAATGTCTTGATGATCTCGATGTATCCACCCACACCAGTCATGGTCACCCTATTCACTGCAGTCCTTCACCTCCAGAGAAGCTTTCCCTCCTGTTGTAGTCACCCTCTCATAAATGACGTCAACAGCACCTTTTGTATCCCATCCTCGTCGCCAGTGTAGTATCCTTAGGGATTCTATGGAGGGAGGGAAGCCACCAACAAGCTTCCTCTTGGGAGGATTTATTCTGACTGTTTTGCTAACCACGAGCCTAAGTACATTATTGACTTAACAAGCCTAAACATATTATCCTTGGTAAAAATAGCATAATCAATAAACATAATTAATGAAGGCACTATACTATACACTTACATATCAATACATATATATATATAACAATGATAATAATCAATGATGTATTTGCAGCACAAAGAACTACAAGTAAATATATACAAAATTAACTAAACACATATAACAGAATATCTAAATCAAGCAACAAGCATATCTTCTAAAAAGCACAACAAATAAGGAAATTTAATACGTTAATACTAAAAAATTCCAAATACAGTGACCCTCCCACCCCACCTGACATAGAAAAACCATAATACCGTAATATGATAACATCATCATCATCATCGTTACTATTAATGTACAGTATATGGATGGGGTTAAGAGAGAAGTAAAACCATGAGTCATGGAGAGAGGAATGGCATTGGTAATGAATGGTGATGGATGGAATATCTCAAATTTGTTGTATGCTGATGATGCAGTACTGCTTACAAGCAACAGACAAGAACTTGGTAGGCTAGTGCAGAGTTGTGCTGATGTCTGTGAGCATCATGCCTTGAGAGTAAATGTAGAAAATAGTAAAGTGATGGTTACTGAGTGAGAAGGTGACTCCCAGTGTGATGTTAGTGTATGGAGAGTGACTGGAATTGGTGAGAGAGTTCAAATACCTGGGTACTGTGATAAAAAATAGAGGAAAATGTGCAAAAGAAGTTGAAAGTAGTGTGACACAAGGAAGAAGAGTAGCTGGTGCAAAGAAGTCCTTGATAAGAAACAGAGGCTTGAATGTTGCAACTGCACGAGGCTTACATGAGAGACTGTTAGTGCCAACTGCAATATATGGATGTGAGACTATGGTGTGGCATGGAAATGAAAAGTCAAGAGTAGGAGCAGTGGAGATGGGACTGCTGAGGAATGTATGTGGAGTACAGAGGGTGGACAGAATACGAAACAATGTGATTCGTGAAAGGCGTGGAGTGATGAAGTTGGTGGACACCAGAATCGAAGAGAGTGTACTGAGAAGGTATGGTCATGTGGAGAGAATGGATAACAACAGAGTGGTGAAAGAGGTATATCTGAATGAATTTGAAGGAGGGAGGAGGCGAAGGAGAAGGTGGATGACTGTGTGAGGAAGAGAGGTTTGGAAGTCAATGAGGCCAGGGAACTGACGAGAGATCGAGCTGGCTGGATGAATGTTGTGAGAAGTGCATGACCAAGGAATCTGGCACCCCTTTTGAACGTGGCACCGTCCAGATTGACTCAATCTGATACATTTATGCGAAGCTACAGAACATGGTGAAGGTTTTTGGCATATCCAATAGAGTCAAGATTCCAGGGGCTTGAATGATGAGTGAATGGAAGCATGGCCCATTGGATTGGGCAAACTTGGGCTGTCTGGACATTGCTACTCCTCATCCTGCCCTTGGTTGGGAAAGAAGGTCGGGATGATGATGATGATGATGAATATTATTATAAAAAAACACATTTGTATGGGAGCACTCTTCATGGTCAGCAAAATAACATGGGGAATTAAAAATTCTGGCAGTATTGAGTATCTGTGCCTCACTGCAACTGCTCCTACTGCCATCTCTCGTTTCAATGCTGAGTTGTAATAAAAGACTAACATTAAACTAGAGAATCTGTCAAGAGAATGTGCTCTGGAATGGATGTGGAGACACAGTTTTGTTTTATTCTGCCACAAAGCTCTAGGAAATAGGCTGCAAAATGACAAAAATTACTGCCAGGTTCAGAAGGACAAAATATAGCTATAAGAGAGAAGTGTTCTTACCTCAACATACGGGGATGATGTCCAAAAAGTGACGAGGTGAACCCGTCTATGTGCATCTGGATTATAAATTAATGCTTGGATGACCGACCCAACTTGAAGTACTTGAAGCAGAAACATGGCATCTGAATCACTCTTGTATGTTTGCTGAAAAAAAGACAACATATTTTAAAAGGGAATAAAAAATACATCAGACATTAACAGTCTGCTATGCTCAACAAGCTCTTTATACAAGGCATCCACATCACTCTTCTAGGTTCACTGAATAAAATAAGCAGCTGGTTTTAAAAACAGATTAAGAGAATACAGTAAATCCTCCTTTTTTGCTGCTTGGATGTTCTGCCAAAACCATGCAAAATTTGAAACGTCAAAATGTGCAGTTAATAATCAGTGGGAAATATAGAGAAGCATTCTGGTGGGACAGGTACCTACCCTATCACAAGGTACTATAACACCAAAGAGGCCCTACCCAATATGAAATGAAGAGTGTTTACTAGTGCTATAACAGCATAATACAATAAACATGTACCTGAAGACATTAAAGCTGTTATAAAGAGCTGCAACACCAAAAATCCTTACTAGAAATAAAGTGAAGACTGGCTTGAGTGGCAAGTGAAGGTGTGTCAAGGGTAGATGGGCTAGTTACAAGGTGACATGGGCCTCTGTGGGGAAGCCCCAACACCTAGGCCGAAGCCCTCGAAGTCGAACTCAGGTTCCAGTACCTCCACTTCCTCTCTGTCCACTTCTCCTCCTCCATCCACCCCTGCTGGCACGTTCAAGTCTTGCAGAATAGCGGCCATATTCTCTCTCACGTGAAAATATCATGTGATCCGAGCTTGTCTCTGCTCCTGAATGTTTCTGTTGTAGATGGCCATCACTTGAGACTTCAGATCAGTCAAGGGTGATAGGATGTTGGTAGCCTCAGGCATAGTCCTGGCGTATGCAACGAAGGTGGTTGCCATGTCGGTTATGGTGGACAGAGTTTGGGACAATTTGTGTGTGCTCATCTTGCTCTGTGCAGTGTGCTCTGGCCTTTCTCCTCTTCACTAGAGTTCATCTTTTCCTCTGTTACGTCTACCACACCTGATCCACCTGTGATGTGTCATGGCTTGTGTTTCTGATAGTTTCCACAGCAGCCGCCAGAGTGTCGTCTTCCCTCTGCTGCTCACCTTCAACAGTCAAGTGAGGGAAAAGTTTCTTCCACCCGTGTGCTATAGTGGCTGGGGTAACTCTGTTCCAGCATTCTACCCTGATATCCACTGCATTTTTTATGCTGAAATCCTTCCAAAACAGACTTACTGTCTTGGCAGGTCGAGAATCGGCAGGTACATGTATGCAAATGTGCATGTATATGGACCTGTATGTGCATGTATGCCATATGTGCATGTGTACATGCATATGCCTGCATGTGTATGTGTATGTAAATGTGTCTGCATATACGAGGTCTGTTCAGAGGGTATCTGACCTTAGACATCATGAGCTCAGTGCAAATCCTGTATAATACAATTAGGTAAATTGGGTAGGTAAATACACACACACACATACACAATCATCAGGTGGCTACTTACTTGATAGTGGAAGCAGTTGACTGAGAAGTGGATGACCTTCCAAATATGTATTTTCAACAACGGAGATTCCATGACCATGCAGCTTCCATAAGGCAGATTCAATCTCAGAACCTGAAGAATATATTATAAATTAACACTTTTCATCCAAGGCCCTTGATAAATTCACTGACCCTCAGGTGATGTCTATCTTTAGTTAGTATCATGTGATTTCATTCAACCCAAGCAAGGCCTCATATGTTGGGACTTTACTAACCCCTTCAGTCAAAAAGCCTATTCTAAGGTGAGAATAAAATGGTTAGAAGATTCTAAGATAAAATTAAAAAGACACTGGCAGGAAGAAACTGAGGGAGATTAACTGTAGAGAAACATGTGGTGGTAACACGATTAAAATCATCTTGTGGTAACCAGTCAAATCACCTGGCAATATCAAAAATAAATTAAGGCTTTCATGCTGAAAGGGAAAAAAAAGAAAAAAACAAACAAAAATCCTGTAAGGTGAATATAACTGCTCTTTTTACAAGGACTAATGATGGAGAGGGATGTCTTCATATGGTGTGGAACATATATAACTGGACAGCTCCCCTCCTGGGTCTACAAACACCCCTAATCCCCTCCCTATCCACCCAAATGATGGTAAAATACATGAGTAATTTCAATCTGCAGTCCACCAGGTTCACACACACACACACACACACTCACACACACACACACTCACACAAAGTTATTATATAGTACTGGGGGAAAAAAATTAAATCCCATATGCTGAATTTATCTGCCTTTCAGTAGGAACAGACAAATCAGACTTGACCATACTCCAGTGGGGAAAATTATATCCATCATCCTAATCACCATCATCCTGACCTCTTTTTTCTGCCTGCAGGTGGGGTTCAAAGAACAAGGAAATAAAAGACAGGAAATCTATCAACAGCATGCCTAATCATATGGCCACATCTTCACTGACTTACCATTAAAGCCATCAGAATCCTGACTCACCTCAGTACTTATTGAAAAAAAAAACTAGACCACCAAATTCATGTCCAGATGGGCCTAGAGCCAAAACATAACAATGCAGACACATTTGGAAGCTTACTAGAGAATGAAGGCAGAAGGTGGAGTTTTGTTCCACTTTTTCTCTCACTTCCTCTTCTCCTGTATGACAAAGTTCATGGCTGACAGTCCAAACAGCACCTGAAAAAATCATTTCTGTTATAGAACCTTGATTAAGCTGAATAAAAATATCTGATTGCAGCAAGAACATCATCTAGAGATAATGAGTTAAAGCACCTGGCACTATCAGATCTCTCTCTCCCTCTCTCTCTATATACTGTATATATGAGGTGTGACAAAAAAGAAACAAGACTTTGGCTGCTAATGACACAATTCAACAGCCATACAGTAATGAAGTATATCACAGTGTTGCCCAACATCTCATCACTGTATGAGAAAAGCAGCAGTTCAATTAACCTATTATCATTCATTTCACAGGTGGTTTTGTAGCTCCTGTCAAGTGCCCTCTGTCACAGAATGAGCCTTGAGCAAAGGATTAATGTCAAGTTCTTGGCTAACTTGTTGAAACTCCTGCAGAAACCCTTGCCATGCTGAAGGATGTGTGGGGACAGAAAACAGTGTCCTGCACACGTGTCTATGAGAGGCACAAGAGGTTCAGGATGGGGAGGGGTGATGCTCCAAAATGTCCCTGACACATCCACATGACGGATCTTTTGGTCCTCGGAGGGCAGTTTGGGCACCAACTTTGCACAAATCTTCTGCATGGCCAAATCTTTCAATAAGATGGACCTCATTGACTCCTTATTTAATCCCTTTTGCTCAGCCATTATTCTGATCGTCAGTCTGCAATCACTCTGCACCAATTCCTTGACCTTCTGGATGTTGTCATCATTTCATGTTGTTGAGGGACATCCTGGATTTGGGTCATCCTTCATGTCACCCCACCCCATCCTGAGCCTCTTGTGCCACTCATAGACATGTGTACGGGACACTGTTTCCTCTCCGTACACATCCTTCAGCATGGCAAGGGTTTCTGGAGGAGTTTTTCCCATGTTACCCAAGAACCTGATGTTAATCCTTTGCTCAAGGCTCATTCTGTGACAGAGGGCACTTGACAGGAGCTACAAAACCACCTGTGAAAAGAAAGATAATAGGTTAATTGAACTGCTGCTTTTCTCATACAGTGCTGAGATGTTGGACAACACTGTGATATACTACATTACTGTGTGGTTGATGAATTGTGTCATTAGCAGCCAAAGTCTCGTATATTTTTTGTCACACCTCGTATATATTCCTGTATTTATCTCATCCTGGGCCCAGAACAAGCTTCCAGTACTGTACAGTACTTTAAATTACTTGACAGAACAAGTCATCTCCAAGTTGCCCTGTCGGCCTGTCCTTACCTCTCAATCCTGACATGAGTTATTCTAACAAAGTCCAGGTGTAATATCAATGGTGTGCTTTGATATATTTTTCCTGTGAAGTAACTGTTTTCTTATGGCAAACAAGAGGAACTCTAGAGTCCTCTGATATCTATTTTATTATACTGTAAGTCAGAAATGCACTTGAAGTTTTAAGTTCTGGATATACAGTTCATCATGATGTACTTTGATTTCAGTTGAAACTGTGACTGTATGGTATAGGTAAAAAATAATGTTCAAGGTGCAAGTTTCATGGAACCCTAAATAAAACCCCATATATCTATGTTAAGACTTGTTCAATGTATGATTATTCATCTGATGACCAGGTTTTCAGCACCATACTATCCATCCATCCATTCATCATCCGATCCTACATTGCCCCATGAGGAGTGTAGGAGCCCAAGGCTAGGCAGTTGGTTTTGACACTGAGCTAAGATGAGTGACCAGCCTCACTCATCCCTGAGTGGCATTACATGAGCAATCAACCCCAACAATCCCTTGGATATAAACCTTCATTGGCTCAATCCAATCAGAGCACAGTAATTACCCACTAAACCAACAGTGCCAAAAGTTGGTTGTGTGGTTACCACTCAGCATAGTAAACAGTTTTCCTTGTGTACAGGGAACCATTAGGCTTGTCACAGTGTAGAGTCACCCACAGGCAGAAGGAAGAGGAAAGAATGAAGGAACGAAAGACAGAAGAGGGAATGTAAAGTCACCTGTAGGCAGAAGGACAAGGAATGAATGAAGGAAAGAAAGACAGAAGAGGATGGAAGGCAAGGGCAGACACACGAGAGCAGCACAACATTAATTGAGTGGATGGTATATTTCAATAATAAAAAGGGAGGAATACTTAAGCCGGTATGCTACAGATGCCGTAAATAACAACAATACCAATCATGTGCCACTTACTCAAAAGTCCGACAGCAACTGACACAAGGAGGAGCGCCACGGCTCTGTCCTTAGGGTGGTCACATCGTAGAGTGACCAACATGCCTCTCACCTCAGACGTGGAGTGAATCAGCACAAACACTGAGAAGATGATGACATACCTGCCAACAAACACACAGTTACAACCACTAATACACATGATCATCATTATGTTACCATTTTTTACAAGCATTATTGCAGTGGAAGTCCAGATAACACCACCATAGGGAAAGTTTCCTTAATTTCCTTTTTTTTTTCTGGAAGATGGCAGGAGGTGAAAGGAGAGGGACTGGTTGGGGTTAAACTTGGGAGGAGATGAGGTGTAATGGGAGTGGAGGGAAAAGGTGCAGTCAGACTGGGAAGGAAGATGTCATATTATAAAGAGATTTCACAAAATAAAAAGATGCCACAATGAATTGAGATGTTACAAAAATGAGAGGGGTCACACAAAGGTTTACGAGACTCCCTATCATCTTCTTACCATTATATTTCTCTGTCAATCTTACACTGTCCATACCAGTAAGGTTTAATAAACATGAGAGATTTTTATGGTATAATTAACAGCTAAACAGAGCATCTTCACACTGTCTTGTATGCAAACAATATACCAGTACCCCCATGAATCTGTTATGACTTGTTCAATGTATGATTATTCATCTGATGACCAGGTTTTCAGCACCAAACCATCCATCATCCAATCCTACATTGCCCCATGAGGAGTGTAGGAGCCCAAGGCTAGGCAGTTGGTTCTGACACTGAGCTAAGATGAGTGACCAGCCTCACTCATCCCTGAGTGGTATTACATGAGCAATCAACCCCAACCACTCCTTGGATATAAACCTTCATTGGCTCAATCCAATCAGAGCACAATAATTACCCACTGAACCACCAGGTGCCAAAAGTTGGTTATGTCATTACCACTCAGCATAGTAAACAGTTTCCTTGTGTACAGGAAACCATTTGGCTTGTCACTCAGTGTAGAGTCACCCACAGGCAGAAGGAAGAGAAAAGAATGAAGGAACGAAAGACAGAAGAGGGAATAGAATGAAGGAACGAAAGACAGAAGAGGGAATGTATAGTCACCTGTTGGCAGAAGGACAAGGAATGAATGAAAGAAAGACAGAAGATGATGGAAGGCTAGAAGGAGGGAGGACAGGAAAGGGCAGACACACGAGAGCAGCACAACATCGAGTGAGTGGATGGTATATTTTAATAATAAAAAGGGAGGAATACTTAAGCCAGTATGCTATAGATGCCGTAAATAACAACAATACCAATCATGTGCCACTTACTCAAAAGTCCGACAGCAACTGACACGAGGAGGAGCGCCACGGCTCTGTCCTTAGGGTGGTCACATCGTAGAGTGACCAACATGCCTCTCACCTCAGACGTGGAGTGAATCAGCACAAACACTGGGAAGATGATGACATACCTGCCAACAAACACACAGTTACAACCACTAATACACATGATCATCATTATGTTACCATTTTTTACAAGCATTATTGCAGTGGAAGTCCAGATAACACCACCATAGGGAAAGTTTCCTTAATTTCCTTTTTTTTTTCTGGAAGATGGCAGGAGGTGAAAGGAGAGGGACTGGGTGGGGTTAAACTTGGGAGGAGATGAGGTGTAATGGGAGTGGAGGGAATAGGTGCAGTCAGACTGGGAAGGAAGATGTCATATTATAAAGAGATTTCACAAAATAAAAAGATGCCACAATGAATTGAGATGTTACAAAAATGAGAGGGGTCACACAAAGGTTTACGAGACTCCCTATCATCTTCTTACCATTATATTTCTCTGTCAATCTTACACTGTCCATACCAGTAAGGTTTAATAAACATGAGAGATTTTTATGGTATAATTAACAGCTAAACAGAGCATCTTCACACTGTCTTGTATGCAAACAATACACCAGTACCCCCATGAATCTGTTATGACTTGTTCAATGTATGATTATTCATCTGATGACCAGGTTTTCAGCACCAAACCATCCATCATCCAATCCTACATTGCCCCATGAGGAGTGTAGGAGCCCAAGGCTAGGCAGTTGGTTCTGACACTGAGCTAAGATGAGTGACCAGCCTCACTCATCCCTGAGTGGTATTACATGAGCAATCAACCCCAACCACTCCTTGGATATAAACCTTCATTGGCTCAATCCAATCAGAGCACAATAATTACCCACTGAACCACCAGGTGCCAAAAGTTGGTTATGTCGTTACCACTCAGCATAGTAAACAGTTTCCTTGTGTACAGGAAACCATTTGGCTTGTCACTCAGTGTAGAGTCACCCACAGGCAGAAGGAAGAGAAAAGAATGAAGGAACGAAAGACAGAAGAGGGAATAGAATGAAGGAACGAAAGACAGAAGAGGGAATGTATAGTCACCTGTTGGCAGAAGGACAAGGAATGAATGAAAGAAAGAAAGACAGAAGATGATGGAAGGCTAGAAGGAGGGAGGACAGGAAAGGGCAGACACACGAGAGCAGCACAACATCGAGTGAGTGGATGGTATATTTCAATAATAAAAAGGGAGGAATACTTAAGCCAGTATGCTATAGATGCCGTAAATAACAACAATACCAATCATGTGCCACTTACTCAAAAGTCCGACAGCAACTGACACGAGGAGGAGCGCCACGGCTCTGTCCTTAGGGTGGTCACATCGTAGAGTGACCAACATGCCTCTCACCTCAGACGTGGAGTGAATCAGCACAAACACTGGGAAGATGATGACATACCTGCCAACAAACACACAGTTACAACCACTAATACACATGATCATCATTATGTTACCATTTTTTACAAGCATTTTTGCAGTGGAAGTCCAGATGTTATCACCATAGGGAAAGGTTCCTTAATTTCCTTTTTTTTTTCTGGAAGATGGCAGGAGGTGAAAGGAGAGGGACTGGGTGGGGTTAAACTGGGGAGGAGATGAGGTGAGAGGTGGTGTAATGGGAGTGGAGGGAATAGGTGCAGTCAGACTGGGAAGGGAGATGTCATAATATAAAGAGAATTCACAAAATAAAAAGATGCCACAATGAATTGAGATGTTAAAAAAATGAGAAGGGTCACACAAAGGTTTACGAGACTCCCTATCATCTTCTCACCATTATATTTCTCTGTCAATCTTACATTGTCCATACCAGTAAGGTTTAATTAACATGAGAGAATTTTATGGTATAACTAACAGCTAAACAGAGCATCTTCACACTGTCTTGTATGCAAACAATATACCAGTACTTTATAAACTTCAAAAATGTATATAATCATAAGGAACTGAGAGCATGCAGAAGTCTGGAAACCTATAAGTACTTTGTTGCTGAATGGGTCAGTGAGTTGTAGCAGACATCAAGCAAGGGAATGCCTCTACACTGAGCATCATAACAGCCAAGGTATTTCAATAAAGTTTGTCTGTTTATGTCCTGAATTATGTAATTTCCATATGAATCCAAATTTGATGAAAGCCCAAATATTTCATATTTATCAAACCTAACCTAACCTACCCTACCGTATCCTTCCCATCCCTAACCTAACCTGAGCTGCAGCTATAACATAATGACATTTCTCTGGTTTTATTTACAGCTGAGAAGTCCAGGATGATGTACTTGTTATGTTTATAACAATGTGAATCTATTCTTCACAAAAACCTTCATAAATTATCATGAAATTTGGTTGAATTTCCTTGGGGTGGAAGTGCACTTGGGTGTTCTAGGATACTACAGCTCCAAGCTAACCAATTGATCATAAAAGCTGCTGAAGGATCAAGTAATGGTTAAGAATTTGTCTAACAGAAGCATAACAGCAACACATGTACATCTCTTTTGAAATTATGTGTCATCTAATAAGTAATACAGTGGAAAAATGACAATCCTTTTCCCCCAAAAATATCTGACCATCATATTATCCAAACCTAACCTTTATCTTTTATCCTTTCAGAAACAGCAACAAAACATGGTAGGGAAACACTGTGATAATTCTGAGTTTGGCTTCATGTGCAAAACATGGTCTGCTGCAGTGGAGAAATGCCTACCCTTGCCCCAACTTAAGAAGAAAATAATCCACATATTGGTTATAGTGTTAGGTATGCAATTTTACACACTAACAGATTCAGTTATGGCTTAGATAACTACCGGTACACAAACCAATGTGTGAATTTTCCCCTGATTTTCACATGTTGTTACCATACGGTACCTAACTGGTCTGCACCTGAAATTTTCCTAAGCCCAGTCTCTATATCTTACATTAAATAATAGTTTAATACAGTATTTAAAACCTTACCTGATATGAAATGTGCAATGCACAATATGTCATGGTGTGAAGGCTGCCAAACCTTGAAGTCGAACCGACTGCTGCTCTCGTTTCCTTATTTGAGCAGCCGAAGGCACCACACCAATTCACCATTCTTTCGATTAACTGGGCGGCCACTGCAAGCAGCGGTTTGTTATTTTCTATTAGGGGACAGAGACGTCACGTACATACCATCTATATGTAGACGTTTCTACAGTCAGTCAGAGGCCGGCCTGTGATTCATTTCAACGTAAATACCGCCAAGTTGGCCGACCAAACAGTGACTCAGCGAGAAGCCGAAATCAAAATACTGGCATTGTAGGGGTGGTAAATCCAAATTAAGTGTGGCAAATATAAATGTTTATATTGTTCCTCGTGTATAAATAAATGAGTTTTTTTTACTAATATAGTTATAGCGATTGGAGCGTATTTTCCGGTTGAAAATGGGTAAAAAAGAGAATTGCAGACTGCCGTAATGTCAATCTGGATTATCCATAATTATCCATAATTAACCTGTCCCAGATTTGAACAGCGTCAGTACTACGTATATTTTCAGTAAAATAATGTCATATTGCAAGTTAACAAAGGTGTTAAAAATAAAAATAAAAAAACTAAAGGCAGAACCGATCTCTGAACCACCCGCTTATAATGTACGTACGTTACCAATGAGCTATGACACACATTGCTATTTCCGACCTAAATGTGTATTTATAAAATCATGATTGACCCTAATTGACTTTATCTCATTAATTGCTGGTCTATTAAAAAGGTTTATGCCAAACCTTGACAGTGTACAGGTAGCTGTTGTTTGTGTGTAGCTTGTGAGAGAATGGTGATGCGATTGGAGCGTATTTTCCGGTTGAAAATGGGTAAAAAAGAGGATTGCAGACTGCCGTAATGTCAATCTGGATTATCCATAATTAACCTGTCCCAGATTTGAACAGCGTCAGTACTACGTATATTTTCAGTAAAATAATGTCATATTGCAAGTTAACAAAGGTGTTAAAAATAAAAATAAAAGAACTAAAGGCAGTATCGATCTCTGAACCACCCGTTTAAGATGTACCAACGTTGCCAATGAGCTACGACACTCAATATGATAAATAACCTAAATGTGTATTTATAAAATCATGATTGACCCTAATTGACTTTATCTCATTAATTGTTGGCCTATTAAAAAGGTTTATGCCAAACCTTGACAGTGTACAGGTAGCTGGTGTTTGTGTGTAGCTTGTGAGAGAATGGTGATGCGATTGTAGCGTATTTTCCGGTTGAAAATGGGTAAAAAAGAGGATTGCAGACTGCCGTAATGTCAATCTGGATTATCCATAATTATCCATAATTAACCTGTCCCAGATTTGAACAGCGTCATTATTACGTATATTGTCAGTAAAATAATGTCATATTGCAAGTTAACAAAGGTGATAAAAATAACAAAACTAAAGACAGAATCGATCTCTGAACCACCCGTATACAACGCGCGAATATTACCAATGAGGCCTCAGCCAAATGGTGTATTTATAAAAGTAAGATTGATCTCGGGATGACTCCGATCACAGACATTAATTACTGGCCTATTAATAAGGTTTACGCCAAACTTTGCTGGTGTGTGTTGATTCGTCCACCTTCCGAAGAAGAGTGGACACTGGCAGATGATGGAAGCCTATCAGAGAAGTGGCGCTTAGATGGTGACATATTCTGGGAGGAACTGGCTTGAGCCAGTTAGCCTACAGTGACGGAAGATTCTAGAAACGATGTAATTTACAGTAGCCACATCTTCGGGGTGAGTCTGGCAGTGGGTGAGTCTGGCAGGTGGTGAGGAGGCAGTCTGCGTGCAGGTGGTCGAAGTCAGAGGGCGTATGGAGATGGTAGAGGGCCTCTACGACATCGGCAAAGTTATCCTCTAAGTACCGGGACTGCTGCTCATGAACTTGGTCCATGGTAAGGGACTGGAGGAATTCGCGAGTCCCGGTACTTAGAGGCGCGAGAGCGGCCGTCACACGTTGCCGATGATCTGAAGGGGAAGAGGGAGAGGGTGGAAGACTTAGCTGCTCAGTCTCCATCTCTTCTGCAGGGAGCAGCCTTGGTTTCTTTCCCTTCTTCTTCTTTTTCTTGGGTGGTGGAGGGGGTGAGGGAGAGGCACGAGCCTCCACGATGGCCTGGAGCTCTCCTGCTGGTGCCCCGTCAGTAGAGAGATCAGCGGCTCCAACAACAGCAGTTGTTGGTGGTGAAGGAGAGGAGCGGTCGCCATCGTCATTGTGGATGGAGTTGACGGGAGAGGCGGCCCTCCTCTGAGCTGCTGACGGCGGGCGGCTGTTGCTGAGGTTTGAGGCGTCCATGGGCGGGGCAGAGGTGGTGGTAGAGGAGGAGGCACTCGCTCTGTTTAAAGGAGCGTCGAGCTGCAGCCTTTTTCGCGGTGTTGTGCGAGGTTGGGGAGGCTGCAGCTTGGTGGAAAGACGCTCCTGACGAAGGGCTGGCCAAGCATCACGAGCGAAGCTCTGAGGGATGATAAGGCGCGGCATCCCGTTCTTCTCAAAGATCTGGGGGAGTAGAACGAGCAGCGCCGCCTTATCATCGCCACAGAACGCCTTCGCCGTCGCGATGCACATAGCCACGATCGTTTCCACATCTCCCGATGTTGTTGTTGTTGTTGTTAAGATATTTACCCACACCTGGTGGGCACGGGCAAACAAAGAGCCCGTCAGAGAAATTGGCAGAGAAAAGCTCTAAAATTAGAGCAAAGCTCGGCAGACAGGGCAGACTGGAAGAGCAGAGAGGGCAGGGGAACAAGTGCAGAGAGGCTCGGTAAACAGGGCAGTGATGGAAACTAACGCGGAGCAGTGCCCTTCATCAAAGCGGTCACGATGAAGGCAATAGCTGCAACGTCATCAGGGTGGGTCTGGCTGGTGGCAAGAAGACAATCGCGGTGTATGTCGCGGAAAGTGCCAGCATGAAGACGAAAGACGGCATCGACGACGTCCTCAAAGCTGTCCTCAGCTTAGCGATCCTGTTGGACAAGCAGTTCATCGTGCGTCAAGGACTCAAGGAATGCACGAATGCTGTCAGGCATAGGAGGAAGCTGTGCGAGAATTCTCTGGGGCACCGTAGAGGAAGAAGACTTGGCAAGAGGTGTAGACGAGTGTTCTGTCTCCATGGCGACGGATGGTGATTGCTTCTTGCCCTTCTTCTTTTTCTTCGGAGGCTCAGGCTGGACGTCATCCTCGGCGGTTGATAGGGCATCGGCAAGAATGGAGGGTGGAAGGGACGGGAGACGGGGCCCTCTCCTCCTCAGCTGCCGACGGATGGTGGTGTGGTGAAGTGCCGGTCAGCTCGTTTGCTGTGTGTGGCGGACTCGGAGCGTTAGCGGAGGCAGCAGTTGTCCTGTTTCAGAGTGGCGTTGAGCTGCAGCCGTTTCCGCGGTGTTTTGCGGGGATGGAAAGGCTGCAGCGTAGGGGCACGACACTCCTGACGGGGGGCAACACGTGCACCACGGGCGAAATTCGGCGGGATGACAAGGCGCGGTAGCCCGTTCTTCTTGCAGATTTCAGGGAGAAGAACGAGCATCGCCTCCTTGTCACCACCACAGAAAGCGTTCGCCGTCGCGATGCATATGGTGACAATCGTTTCCACTCCACCAGAACGGCCGAGATCCAGTGGCCGGCGCCACCGGGACGTGGGGCGCCGCCGTGCAAAAGCAGAGCCTTGCACAGCTGCAACCCGGGCCCGGTGACGTCCTGGCCTCAGGACCCTTAGGCGGCTGGTGTAGATGGAACTCGACTGTCTCCCCCTCGCCTAGGGAGTGCCGAGGGCGCCGGGAAGCGGGATCGGCGATCCCCAAACGGTGTACAAAAGCATCTTCGCCGCTCTCCTGGCGCCTGATGAAGCCGTACCGCCCTCACGCTGTACCACTTCACGACCCCAACGATGGTCTGCGCCCTGGTAGACTCCTCACTACCATTGGTGGCCCCCCTCGACGGGTCGTGGGCCGAGTGCACAGAAGAAGGCATGGCTGGGCAGGAGATGCTGCTGGTACTCCTGCTAGACCGGGAATCACATCTCCCGAACATCGAGGATCCTCCGGCCGGCTTCCTCGGGCCGAGGGGCGCCGCCGTGAATGGGCAACGCCCTTCACACCAGCACCTCCCGTCCCGGTGACGCCCTTAGCCTCGGGACCCTTCGGTGTCTGGATGATGTGGAAGACGACCGTCTCGCCCTGGCCTAACGAGAGCGAGGGGAACCGTGAAGAGGGCGCAGCGATCCCGGAGCGGTGCACAAATACATCGGCACCAGTGTCCTGGCGCCGAATGAACCCGTGCACCCCGCCCTCACGCTGTACTACTTCACGGTCCCTTTGATGGACTGCACTTCTCCTTCAGGCTCTTTTCCAGCGAAATTGCCCTTTATCAGTGCTCATTTACCCAAACCTAACATAAATTTTCGTAATTCAACCCAGCCTTATTTATCCTAACTTGCTTTAAGCTAACCTAACCAGTTTTAAGGTAACCTAACCCAATTTATCCTAACCTAACCTGACCTATCTTCATCGCTAACTATCCTTTTTACAACATAAGTATTGATTGAAAAGTTTATTACTATAATAGTATATAAATTATACGTGCAGATAAGTGCTGATATATGAAAACTATAGTAAAGAGACAGACACACTAGGCCCACGCAGGGCTCCTACCTTAACTCCTTACAGACCGCTGGCGGCGCACGTCGTGGTTTTGGGCCCCTGGCGGCTCGACCCTCGGCCCTCCAGATGGGGCAGGGAGGCCCTGTTTTTGCTCGGGGCGGGAACGGCACTCTTAGAATCTCACACTGCCATGTGCTTTCCACGGAAGGGTCGCGGACACACCGGTCCGAGCTCTAGTCATCCCGAGGGGCAGAGGCACCCGCCATAACGGGAGCGACTCGGCCTGGGAAGGGAGAGAAAGCGGGGGCCCCCGCAGCGACGGTCACGCGGCGGCAACGGCGGCGGTGCTCGGGGGAGTGGCGTGGGAGGCGGCTGCCCGGCTTCAGAGAGGCAGTAGGCACAGACGACAAAGACGACTGCGGTGGGGGCTGAGCACCCGCTCCGGAGCGCGAGCACGGCCCGAGAACTGCTGCAGCCGCCGCCGCCGCCGGCCGGAACCCACCACCGACCACCTGACCGCCCCACACCACACCACCACACCAGGGACACCACCACCACCGCCAGTGACGCCACCACGACGACACACCCGCACCCTGGGCCCCCTCCCGCCACCTCGCCGCCCCCTGGATGCCTCCTATCGAGGCCCAGTCCAGCGGCCACGATCAGGCTCCGCTTCCTGCACAGGCCCGACTGACCCGACCCTCAGTGGCCCACCACAGGGCCACGGGGCCACCGTGGAGCCGCCTGTGCCAACCTGGGGTCGCCTGGGCTACACCGTGCCTGCTGGGGCCACCCCAGGTTCGTTGGGTCCACCGCCAGACCGCTGGGGCCATCTTGGGGTGACTTGGGGGATACATAGATAGATGGATACATAGATAGATGGATACATAGATAGATGGATGTATAGATAGATAGATAGGTAGACGGATAGATAAACAGATAGATAGTTTGATAGTTGGGTTGAGAGATGGATGGATAGATAGATTGATAAATGGATAGATAGATAGATCGATAGATAGGTAGATCGATAGATAAATTGATATAGACAGACAGATAGATTGAGAGATAGATGGATGGATGGCTAGATATTTAGATAGATAAATGGACAGCTCGACCCTCGGCCCTCCAGATGGGGCAGGGAGGCCCTGTTTTTGCTCGGGGCGGGAACGGCACTCTTAGAATCTCACACTGCCATGTGCTTTCCACGGAAGGGTCGCGGACACACCGGTCCGAGCTCTAGTCATCCCGAGGGGCAGAGGCACCCGCCATAACGGGAGCGACTCGGCCTGGGAAGGGAGAGAAAGCGGGGGCCCCCGCAGCGACGGTCACGCGGCGGCAACGGCGGCGGTGCTCGGGGGGGTGGCGTGGGAGGCGGCTGCCCGGCTTCAGAGAGGCAGTAGGCACAGACGACAAAGACGACGGCGGTGGGGGCTGAGCACCCGCGCCGGAGCGCGAGCACGGCCCGAGAACTGCTGCAGCCGCCGCCGCCGCCGGCCGGAACCCACCACCGACCACCTGACCGCCCCACACCACACCACCACACCAGGGACACCACCACCACCGCCAGTGACGCCACCACGACGACACACCCGCACCCTGGGCCCCCTCCCGCCACCTCGCCGCCCCCTGGATGCCTCCTATCGAGGCCCAGTCCAGCGGCCACGATCAGGCTCCGCTTCCAGCACAGGCCCGACTGACCCGACCCTCAGTGGCCCACCACAGGGCCACGGGGCCACCGTGGAGCCGCCGGTGCCAACCTGGGGTCGCCTGTGCTACACCGGGCCTGCTGGGGCCACCCCAGGTTCGTTGGGTCCACCGTCAGACCGCTGGGGCCATCTTGGGGTGACTTGGGGGATAGATAGATAGAAAGATAGATGGATACATAGATAGATGGATACATAGATAGATGGATACATAGATAGATGGATAGATAATTACAGATGAGATGAGTGAATAGTTGGGTTGAGAGATGGATGGATAGATAGATAGATAAATGGATAGATAGATAGATCGATAGATAGGTAGATCGATAGATAAATTGATATAGACAGACAGATAGATTGATAGATAGATGGATGGATGGCTAGATATTTAGATAGATAAATGGACAGATAGATAGATCGATAAGTAGATAGATAGATAGATAGATAGATGGATAGGTAGATAGATAGATAGATAGATGGATAGGTAGATAGATAGATAGATAGATGGATAGGTAGATAGATAGATAGATAGATGGATAGGTAGATAGATAGATAGATAGATGGATGGATAGATAGATAGATAGATAGGTACAGTAGATAGATGGACAGAGATAGATATAGATAGATGGATGAATGGATAGATAGATAGATTGAAAGATTGATGAATGGCTAGATAGCTGAATAGTTTGGGCCGAGTAGGGACAGACCGGGAGGCGCCAAGGACCAAAGGGGCAGACGTCTACACTCACACGTCGTCAGGAGGTAACTGAAGACTCACGGAATACCCCGGACGAGCCAGACAAGTCGACTCCCTCTTGGTGGCGGGGCTTCTGAGATGGTAAAACTCTAAACAATGCAGTGTTTTTTTCTGTAACGAAACGAACCTTTCTATCATCCATTTGTTTTTTTTTTTTCCTTCTCGCTACTTGTACTACTGACGGTGGTGTTGTACACGACACTGGGAGTGCCAGAGGGACAGTGTGAGACTAACTAGGAGAGTATATGTGAGTGGCCACGGCGTCCCTGGGTGGCCCAGGTGGCCCGATGCCACCACGGTGACGCCTGGGCCACTGCAGGGCCCATGCGTTACCACAACATCGGTGTGGCCACCCCTGGTCCGTCAGTGCCACCTGAGGGCCTCCATGGCAATCCCAGAGGCATTAGGGCCAGTATTGGGCTGCTAGGGTCACTGCAGGGCCGACAGGGCCACCCCGGGGCTGCATGAGCCACTGTGGCAGTGCCACGGTCATCCCAGGGCCACTGGGCCAACCCGTGGCCACCGGGACCACCGTAGGGCCGCGTGGGCCACTCTGTGCCTACTGGGGCCACCAAATGACTGCTGCAGCCACACAGGGACCACCTCTGGCACCACAGGGCCATGGGGTCACCGTGGAGCCGCCTGGGCCAACCTGGGATCACCTGGGCCACACCGGGCCTGCTGGGGCCACCCCAGGTTCGTTGGGGGCACCGCCAGACCGCTGGAGCCACCTTGGGGTGATTTGGGGGATAGATAGACAGATAGATGGATACATAGATGGATGGATAGATAGATAGATAGATAGATAGTTCGATGGATAGATAAGTAGATAGATAGATAATTAGGTAGAGATGGATGAATAGATAGATAAATGGATAGATAGATAGATCGATAGATAGGTAGATCGATCGATAAATTGATATAGATAGATAGAGACAATGATGGATAGATAGATGGATGGATGGATAGATATTTGGATAGATAAACCCGCCCAGGCCCTCATAAACCCGCTGAGGCCCTCATAAACCCGCTGTGACCCTCAAAAACCCGCCCAGGCCCTGAGAAACTCGCCCAGGCTTTCATAAACCCACCCAGCCCCTTATACACACACCCAGGCCCTCATGAACCCACCCTGCCCCTCATAAATCCGCCAACGTCCTCATAAACCCGTCCTAGCCCTCATAAACACTCCCAGGCCTTCAGGAACCCGCCCAGGCCTTCAGGAACCCGCCCCGGCCATCATAAAGCCGCCCAGGCCCTAATCAACCGAACCATGCCCTCATAAACCCCCTCAGGCCTTCGTAAACTCGCCCACATACTCATAAACCCCCCCACATAGTCATAAACCCTTCCAGGCCTTCATAAACCCGCCCAGGTCTTCATAAGCCCGCCCAGGCCTTCAGGAACCCGCCCAGGCCTTCACGAACCCGCCCATACCATCATAAATCCGCCCAGGCCCTAATCAACCGAACCATGCCCTCATAAACCCCCCAGGCCCTCGTAAACTACCCCCCCACATACTCATAAACCCCCCCACATAGTCATAAACCCACCCCGGCCCTCATCAACCCGCCCTGGCCCTCATAAACCCGCCTAGGCCGTCATAAATCCGCCCAGACCCTTAGAAGATATTTTTCATATATCATCACTTATCTGCACGTATAATTTATATACTATTGTAGTAATAAACTTTCCAATCAATACTTATGTTGTAAAAAGTATAGTTAGCGCTGGAGATAGGTAAGGTTAGGTTACGATAAATTGGGTTAGGTTACCTTAAAACTGGTTAGGTTGGCTTAAAGCAAGTTAGGATAAATAAGGCTGGGTTTAATTACGAAAATTTATGTTAGGTTGGGATAAATGAGCATTGATACAGGGCCATTTCGCTGAAAAAGAGCGTCCTAAGATGGCGTTTGTCAGTCTTCGCGCATAGGTTAGGATGAGTTGGGTTAGGTTAGCATAAAATGAGTTACGTTAGTTTGAAATAGGTTAGGTTACGTTAGGAGATATAAGGTTGGCTTGTTACGACAGTTTAGGTTAGGTTTGTTCAAGTAGGCCTGCAAGGGGAATCTCGATCGTATATGGCGCTCTAAGATGGCGTCCATCTGTCTTCGTGCACAGCAAATTCAAAGGGCAATTTCGCTGAAAGAGCGTTCTAAGATGGTGTTTGTCAGGCTTCGCTCAGAGGTTAGGATGAGTTTGGTTAGGTTAGCATAAAATTGGTTAGGTTAGCTAAAATAGGTTTGGTAACGTTAAGAGAAATAAGGTTAGCTTGTTGCCTAAGGTTCGGCTAGGTTTGTTCAAGTAGGCCTGCAAGGGGAATTTTGATCGTATTTATTTGGCGCTCTAAGATGGCGCCCCTCCCTCCGTGAACAGCGGGATTGTCGCTGTTCATGAACAAACACCGCTTTTTAAAGCATTTTTCATATTAAAATTTAAAAAATAACTCCCTCACAAGCTTCACACGAATAGCAGCTACCTGTACAGCGTCGAGGTTTTCCATAAACCTTAGTAATAGGCCAGCAATTAATCAGATAATTCCCCCTAAATCATTAGGTCGATATATCATAGTAACCCCTTTAAGAATTGTTTTCTGTAATTGACTTTGGAGTAAACATAGAAAATGATAATCTCGGCGCGGCACTCAATCTTGTTAGTTTAAAGATAATTGACATTATCTGATTAATTGCTGGCCTATTACTAAAGTTTATGGAAAACCTTTACGCTGTACAGGTAGCTGCTATTCGTGTGAAGCTTGTGAGAGAGTTAGTTTTTAAATTTTAATATGAAAAGTGCTTTAAAAAGCGGTGTTTGTCCATGAACAGCGACTATTTTGCTGTGCACGAAGAGAGAGGGACGCCATCTTAGAGCGCCATATACGATCGAAATTCCCCTTGCAGTCCTACTTGAACAAACCTAACCTAAACTTATGTAACAAGCTAACCTTATTTCTCCTAACGTTACCTAACCTATTTTAGACTAACCTAACCCATTTTATGCAAACCTAACCCAACTCATCTTAACCTCTGAGCGAAGCCTGACAAACGCCATCTTAGAACGCTCTTTCAGCGAAATTGCCCTTTGAATTTGCTGTGCACGAAGACAGATGGACGCTATCTTAGAGCGCCATATACGATCGAAGATTCCCCTTGCAGGCCTACTTGAACAAACGTAACCTAAACTTTCGTAACAAGCCAACCTTATGTCTCCTAACGTAACCTAACCTATTTTAAACTAACGTAACCCATTTTATGCTAACCTAACCCAACTCATCCTAACCTATGCGCAAAGACTGACAAACGCCATTTTAGGACGCTCTTTTTCAGCGAAATTGCCCTGTATCAATGCTCATTTATCCCAACCTAACATAAATTGTCCTAATTCAACGCAGCCTTATTTATCCTAACTTGCTTTAAGCCAACCTAACCAGTTTTAAGGTAACCTAACCTAATTTATCGTAACCTAACCTTACCTATCTCCAGCGCTCACTATCCTTTTTATACAACATAAGTATTGATTGGAAAGTTTATTACTACAATAGTATATAAATTATACATGAAGATAAGTGCATATATATGAATAAATCGTAAAGAAAAAGTAGGACTTTACAAAGCAGTCTAGCGATTTTTTTTGCTAACAGCACTGAAGCCCAAAGCGTCAGTCTTTGTTCAACCTGTGTGGGGTGATAGTGCACGTTGAAACTGCAAGTGAAAAATTGTTTCCTGGCGTTGTTGGTATATGGTTATTTGTGTTATTTTTTTACTAATTAAACATAAGAGGTGTAATAAGATTTATTGATGATGGATAAATGAATAAAAAAGATTGAATAGAGAGAAAAACGACGTGAAATTTAAGTGCGTATTATTTCGTTCATGGTGACCATATTATGCTTTCTCACATTGCCCCTGTTTTCTTATTATATCTAACCCTGTAAGGTTATTGTTGTCTCACGAAATACAGCAATTGTATTCGTGAATAAAATATTGACAAGAAGTGGAAGAAAATGTAGAATTTTCGTATGTTACCGATTGTAATAAAGTTGGTGCCGATGTGCTTCCCCATTGATTTTGTGTAGTTTATATGAAATCATTGTATTCTGATAATGCTGTTGTGTATAGAAATAATAATACACATTTAATAATAAGGGAAATTTAGTGATTAGAAAAGAAAGTGACCGGAAGCTGCATTATCGTAAACTGGATGTGGTTAGGTGTTGGCCAAAATTGATTTCTACCATTGCTAATCCTTTTTTTAGGGGGAAGATGTTTAATTGATTCATGAGTGGATTAGCATAAGGCCTTAAGCGCCACTGCGGCTAATATGGAGTTAGGTATACTATTCTCTTCCTGAATCCTTCCTTTATATATACAGCCATGTGATCATAGCAATATGGTTGAAAATCGTACTTTGATCGGCCTTATACATTTTGTGCGACACTGTCAATTTTGGGGGTTGATTTTCTCCTTTTTAAAAAAAAATGGCATTTAGGGCTGTATGCAAATCCACTCCTTTGTTGATATAACCATTATTACACACGGAACTGAAGAGAATAGTGAGCAGAATCTGGAAATAGCTGAAAAATGTGCCTCACCATTGCTGTTAATGAGTATAGTCGAAACGTTGGGGATAGAAGAATTATTACAGTTGTATTGTAAAGGAAACGGTGAACGAAAACACGCAATCAGAAAATGTTGTGGTTTGCTACACACCACTCTGGTCAAGTGCTGCATATCAGCACTACGTGAGTAAAAATTAGATATAGGTAAATATTGGTTTTCTGTTCCTGCTGCTTTTTCCCATGAAACTTAGGTTATCTGATGGATTATGATGTGACTCGATTTTGATCATTTCCGTAGGAATTAACCAGATTTTCAGATATGACCCCATCCCCCAGAAATAATTTGGGACGTGTTTCGGACGCTTTCGGGACGTGTTCGGGACGTGTTCTCGAGACGCGTCCTGGACGCTGTTTCGACGCTGCTCGACTGTTCGGCTGACGCGTTCGGACGCGCTTCGGAGCCGTTTCCGAAAGCGATTCGGAGACAGCGTTCGGACGCGTTCGGACGTTCCAGACAGCGTTCGGACGCGTTTCGGCCGCGTTCGGGACGCGTTTCGGACGCGTTCGGGACGCGTTTCGGACGCGTTCCAAGGTGCGTGCGCGTATGCGCGTGCGCATGTGCGTTTTCGTATGCGCGTGCGCAGGTGCGTGCGCGTATGCGCGTGCGCATGTGCGTCTTGGCGTCGTAGCGTCGCAGGTGCGTCTTGCGCGTATCGCGGCGTGCGCGTGCGTCTGGCGTCGTAGCGTCGCGCAGCGCGTCGCGATTTGAGTATCGCAGCGTGCGCGTAGGTGCGTCTTGGCGTATCGCGTCTGCGCGTATGCGTCTTAGCGTATGCGCGATGCGTCGCGGCAGCGTCGCGCAGTGCGTCGCGTATGCGCGCGCGTCAGCGCAATCGCAGCGCAGCGTGCAGCGCGAAGCGCGTGCGCAGCGTTTCTTATCGCGTGCGATAGCGTATCGCAGCGTCGCGCGCGGCGTCTTGGCGTATCGCAGCGTCGCGGAGCGGTTCGTATCTTGGCGCGCAGCGCGTTTAATATCGCGCGTGCAGCTCGTCGCGCGTATCGCAGCGTCGCGCGTGCGTTTCGAGAATCGCAGCGTCGCGCGAAGTAGCGTCTTCGAATGCGCTGCGCGCGAATCGCGTCTTGCGCATGCGCGAGGCGTTCGTATCGCAGCGTCAGCGTGCGTCGCAGCGTGCGCGTGCGCAGCGTCGTTTTATATCGCGTCGCGCAGAAGCGCGTAGCGTATCGCAGCGTCGCGAAGCGGCGTCGCAGCGTATCGCATCTTGCGCGCGTCGCGCGTATCGCGCGTCTGCGTAGCGTCGGCGTATCAGCGTCTTAGCGCGTCGGCGTATCGCGTCGCGCAGGCGCGTCGGCGTATCTTGCGTCGCGAAGCGCGTCCGCAGCGTCGTCGCGTGCGCGGTCGCGTCGCGTCGAGCGTATCGCGCGTCGCGCGAAGCGGCGTCTTGTATCTGCAGCGTCGCGCGAAGCGCGTCTTGGCGTATCGCGCGTCAGGTCGTTCCGTATCGCAGCGTCGTAGCGCGTATCTTGGCGATGCGCGAATCGCGCGTAGCGTCGCGCGAAGCGGCGTGCATCGCGCGCGAGCGTCGCGCGCAGGAAGCGCGTTCGTATCGCAGCGTGCGCGAAGCGTGCGCAGCGCATCTTGGCGTCGCCAGTAGCGTCGCGCGTATCGCAGCGTCGCTGCGTCTTGATATCGCAGCGTCACGCAGTGCGTCGGCGTATCGCGTCGCGCGTCGCGTCGCAGCGTATCGCGCGTCGCGCGCAGGTCGCGTCGCGCGCGTATCGCGGCGTCGCGCGGCCAGCGTTTGGTCAGCGTCGCGCGAAAGCGCGTGCGTATCGCAGCGTCGCCCGGAATGCGTCTTGCGTATCGCGGCAGCGTCACGCAGCGTCATCGTATGCGGCGTCGCGAAGCGGCGTCGTATCAGCGTCGCGCGAGTAGCGTCTTAGCGTATCGCAGCGTCGCAGCGTCGCAGCGGCGTCGCAGCGTATCACGCGAAGCGGCGTCGGCGTATCGCGGCGTCCGGCGCGTATCGCAGCGTCGCGCGAGCGTCGCGGCGTATCGCGTCGCGCCGAAGCGGCGTCTTGGCGTATCTTGCAGCGTCTTATGCGTCGCAGCGTCTTAGCGTCGCGCGAAGCGGCGTCGCGGCGTATCGCAGCGTCTTGCGCGTCTTGGCGTATCTGCGATCGTCGCGAGCGTCTTGCGGTATCTTGGCGCGCGGCAGCGTCTTGGTATCGCAGCGTCGCAGCAGCGTCTGTATCTTGCAGCGTCGCGAAGCAGCGTCGCAGCGTATCGCAGCGTCGCAAGCGTCGCGTATCAGCGTCGCCGAGCGTCTTGGCGTATCGCAGCGTCGCAGCGTGCGCGAATCAGCGTCGAATCGCGCGTCGCAGCGATCGCAGCGTCGCGAAAGTAGCGTCGCAGCGTATCGCAGCGTCGCGCGAGCGATCTGCGCAGCGCGTTCGTATCGCAGCGTCGCGCGAAGCGCGTCTTGCCGTCGGCGTATCGCGCGTGCGCAGCGGCGTCGTCTCGTCGCGCGCGATCAGCGTCTTGCGTCAGTAGCGCGATAGTCGTCGCATCGTATCGCAGCGTCGCAGCGTCGCGGCGTATCGCAGCGTCGCGCGGAGTCGCGTCGCGCGCGTATCGCGCGTCGCAGGTCGTTTAAATATGCTGGCGTGCGCAGCAGCGTCGCAGCGCGATCGCAGCGTCGCAGCGGCGTTTGAATCGCAGCGTCGCGCCAGATGCGTCGCGGCGCGCGTCTTGTGCGAAGTCGCAGCGTCTTGCTCGCGTCAGCGTATCGCAGCGTCGCGCGCGAATGCGTCTTGGCGTATCGCAGCGTCGCGCGGTTATATCTTGCGTCGCGCGAAGCGCGTTCGTATCGCGAAGCGGCGAGCGATCGCGCTTCGCGCCGTCAGTTCGTATCTTGGCGTGCGTCTTGGCGGTTTGTATCGCGGCGTCTTGCATCGCTTGATTTTATCGCAGCGTCGCATCGCGTCGCGATATCTTGGCGTGCGCGGAGTCGCGTCTTGGCGGTATGCGGCGTCGCATATCGCAGCGTAGTAGCGTTTTAATATCGCAGCGTCGCGCGGCGTGCCAGCGTATGCAGCGTCGCGCGTGTCTTTCTATCTTGTGCGTAGCGTCTTGTGGTCTTGCGTCGCAGCGTTTTATCGCGTGCGCAGCGTCGCAGCGTATCTGCGTCGCAGTCAGTCGCCGTATCGCCAGCGTCGCATCAGCGTTCGTATCGCAGCGTGCGCGAAGCAGCGTCGCATATCGCGCGTCTTTATCGCAGCGGATATCAGCGTCGCGCATCGCGATTTCTATCGCAGCGGCGTCTGCGATTTATAGCATCTTGCGTCAGCGTATCTTGGCGTGCGCAGATGCGTCGGCGTATCGCAGCGTCGCGCATCGCGTCTTGGCGTCGCGCGCGGCGCGTCGCGTGTATCGTCAGCGTTTAGTATCGCAGCGATAGCGTGCGCGATCGCGAAGCGCGTGCGTCGCAGCGTCGCGCAGACGTCTTGTGCGCAGCGTCGCTCGCGGTATCAGCGTCGCGAACGCGCAGCGTATCGCAGCGTCGCGAGTCGCGCGTGTGTAGCGTCGCGCAGGATCGTTTCATTATCTTAGCGTCGCGCAGTCGCAGCGTGCGCATCAGCGTTTTTAATATCAGCGTCACGCGAAGCAGCGTCTGCGGCGGAGTCGCATCGCGGCGTCGCGCGATCACGCGTATGCAGCGTGCGCCGGTATCGTTTTAGATCGCGTCGCGCGCGAAGCAGCGTCAGCGTATCGCAGCGTC